>NW_027480821.1:0-17500 GCF_051401765.1 Calliopsis andreniformis
ACACAGGTAAGAGACAGAGGAGAACAAGTGTATGGTTTTAGAGAGCCACGAGCACCAGGAATAAGGATCTACCGTTGTCATTTCGTTCCGTCGACATTCGGTTCCGGAGCGACACGAACGGGGACTTAGAATTTTTTCGCTCGGGCTCCGGAGCGACACGAACGGGGACTTAGAATTTTTTCGCTCGGGCTCCGGAGCGACACGATCGCTCCGTTATTCTACGTTCTCTCGGTCCACGGGCATCAGAGAGCAAAACAGCCTAATAGTTTTAGAGTGCCTCAACGATCAGGAATATGGATCTAACGTTCTCGTTTCGAACCGACGACTTTCGGTTCCGGAGCGACACGAACGCTCCATGATTCTCGATTATCTCGACACAGGTAAGAGACAGAGGAGAACAAGTGTATGGTTTTAGAGAGCCACGAGCACCAGGAATAAGGATCTACCGTTGTCATTTCGTTCCGTCGACATTCGGTTCCGGAGCGACACGAACGGGGACTTAGAATTTTTTCGCTCGGGCTCCGGAGCGACACGAACGGGGACTTAGAATTTTTTCGCTCGGGCTCCGGAGCGACACGATCGCTCCGTTATTCTACGTTCTCTCGGTCCACGGGCATCAGAGAGCAAAACAGCCTAATAGTTTTAGAGTGCCTCAACGATCAGGAATATGGATCTAACGTTCTCGTTTCGAACCGACGACTTTCGGTTCCGGAGCGACACGAACGCTCCATGATTCTCGATTATCTCGACACAGGTAAGAGACAGAGGAGAACAAGTGTATGGTTTTAGAGAGCCACGAGCACCAGGAATAAGGATCTACCGTTGTCATTTCGTTCCGTCGACATTCGGTTCCGGAGCGACACGAACGGGGACTTAGAATTTTTTCGCTCGGGCTCCGGAGCGACACGAACGGGGACTTAGAATTTTTTCGCTCGGGCTCCGGAGCGACACGATCGCTCCGTTATTCTACGTTCTCTCGGTCCACGGGCATCAGAGAGCAAAACAGCCTAATAGTTTTAGAGTGCCTCAACGATCAGGAATATGGATCTAACGTTCTCGTTTCGAACCGACGACTTTCGGTTCCGGAGCGACACGAACGCTCCATGATTCTCGATTATCTCGACACAGGTAAGAGACAGAGGAGAACAAGTGTATGGTTTTAGAGAGCCACGAGCACCAGGAATAAGGATCTACCGTTGTCATTTCGTTCCGTCGACATTCGGTTCCGGAGCGACACGAACGGGGACTTAGAATTTTTTCGCTCGGGCTCCGGAGCGACACGAACGGGGACTTAGAATTTTTTCGCTCGGGCTCCGGAGCGACACGATCGCTCCGTTATTCTACGTTCTCTCGGTCCACGGGCATCAGAGAGCAAAACAGCCTAATAGTTTTAGAGTGCCTCAACGATCAGGAATATGGATCTAACGTTCTCGTTTCGAACCGACGACTTTCGGTTCCGGAGCGACACGAACGCTCCATGATTCTCGATTATCTCGACACAGGTAAGAGACAGAGGAGAACAAGTGTATGGTTTTAGAGAGCCACGAGCACCAGGAATAAGGATCTACCGTTGTCATTTCGTTCCGTCGACATTCGGTTCCGGAGCGACACGAACGGGGACTTAGAATTTTTTCGCTCGGGCTCCGGAGCGACACGAACGGGGACTTAGAATTTTTTCGCTCGGGCTCCGGAGCGACACGATCGCTCCGTTATTCTACGTTCTCTCGGTCCACGGGCATCAGAGAGCAAAACAGCCTAATAGTTTTAGAGTGCCTCAACGATCAGGAATATGGATCTAACGTTCTCGTTTCGAACCGACGACTTTCGGTTCCGGAGCGACACGAACGCTCCATGATTCTCGATTATCTCGACACAGGTAAGAGACAGAGGAGAACAAGTGTATGGTTTTAGAGAGCCACGAGCACCAGGAATAAGGATCTACCGTTGTCATTTCGTTCCGTCGACATTCGGTTCCGGAGCGACACGAACGGGGACTTAGAATTTTTTCGCTCGGGCTCCGGAGCGACACGAACGGGGACTTAGAATTTTTTCGCTCGGGCTCCGGAGCGACACGATCGCTCCGTTATTCTACGTTCTCTCGGTCCACGGGCATCAGAGAGCAAAACAGCCTAATAGTTTTAGAGTGCCTCAACGATCAGGAATATGGATCTAACGTTCTCGTTTCGAACCGACGACTTTCGGTTCCGGAGCGACACGAACGCTCCATGATTCTCGATTATCTCGACACAGGTAAGAGACAGAGGAGAACAAGTGTATGGTTTTAGAGAGCCACGAGCACCAGGAATAAGGATCTACCGTTGTCATTTCGTTCCGTCGACATTCGGTTCCGGAGCGACACGAACGGGGACTTAGAATTTTTTCGCTCGGGCTCCGGAGCGACACGAACGGGGACTTAGAATTTTTTCGCTCGGGCTCCGGAGCGACACGATCGCTCCGTTATTCTACGTTCTCTCGGTCCACGGGCATCAGAGAGCAAAACAGCCTAATAGTTTTAGAGTGCCTCAACGATCAGGAATATGGATCTAACGTTCTCGTTTCGAACCGACGACTTTCGGTTCCGGAGCGACACGAACGCTCCATGATTCTCGATTATCTCGACACAGGTAAGAGACAGAGGAGAACAAGTGTATGGTTTTAGAGAGCCACGAGCACCAGGAATAAGGATCTACCGTTGTCATTTCGTTCCGTCGACATTCGGTTCCGGAGCGACACGAACGGGGACTTAGAATTTTTTCGCTCGGGCTCCGGAGCGACACGAACGGGGACTTAGAATTTTTTCGCTCGGGCTCCGGAGCGACACGATCGCTCCGTTATTCTACGTTCTCTCGGTCCACGGGCATCAGAGAGCAAAACAGCCTAATAGTTTTAGAGTGCCTCAACGATCAGGAATATGGATCTAACGTTCTCGTTTCGAACCGACGACTTTCGGTTCCGGAGCGACACGAACGCTCCATGATTCTCGATTATCTCGACACAGGTAAGAGACAGAGGAGAACAAGTGTATGGTTTTAGAGAGCCACGAGCACCAGGAATAAGGATCTACCGTTGTCATTTCGTTCCGTCGACATTCGGTTCCGGAGCGACACGAACGGGGACTTAGAATTTTTTCGCTCGGGCTCCGGAGCGACACGAACGGGGACTTAGAATTTTTTCGCTCGGGCTCCGGAGCGACACGATCGCTCCGTTATTCTACGTTCTCTCGGTCCACGGGCATCAGAGAGCAAAACAGCCTAATAGTTTTAGAGTGCCTCAACGATCAGGAATATGGATCTAACGTTCTCGTTTCGAACCGACGACTTTCGGTTCCGGAGCGACACGAACGCTCCATGATTCTCGATTATCTCGACACAGGTAAGAGACAGAGGAGAACAAGTGTATGGTTTTAGAGAGCCACGAGCACCAGGAATAAGGATCTACCGTTGTCATTTCGTTCCGTCGACATTCGGTTCCGGAGCGACACGAACGGGGACTTAGAATTTTTTCGCTCGGGCTCCGGAGCGACACGAACGGGGACTTAGAATTTTTTCGCTCGGGCTCCGGAGCGACACGATCGCTCCGTTATTCTACGTTCTCTCGGTCCACGGGCATCAGAGAGCAAAACAGCCTAATAGTTTTAGAGTGCCTCAACGATCAGGAATATGGATCTAACGTTCTCGTTTCGAACCGACGACTTTCGGTTCCGGAGCGACACGAACGCTCCATGATTCTCGATTATCTCGACACAGGTAAGAGACAGAGGAGAACAAGTGTATGGTTTTAGAGAGCCACGAGCACCAGGAATAAGGATCTACCGTTGTCATTTCGTTCCGTCGACATTCGGTTCCGGAGCGACACGAACGGGGACTTAGAATTTTTTCGCTCGGGCTCCGGAGCGACACGAACGGGGACTTAGAATTTTTTCGCTCGGGCTCCGGAGCGACACGATCGCTCCGTTATTCTACGTTCTCTCGGTCCACGGGCATCAGAGAGCAAAACAGCCTAATAGTTTTAGAGTGCCTCAACGATCAGGAATATGGATCTAACGTTCTCGTTTCGAACCGACGACTTTCGGTTCCGGAGCGACACGAACGCTCCATGATTCTCGATTATCTCGACACAGGTAAGAGACAGAGGAGAACAAGTGTATGGTTTTAGAGAGCCACGAGCACCAGGAATAAGGATCTACCGTTGTCATTTCGTTCCGTCGACATTCGGTTCCGGAGCGACACGAACGGGGACTTAGAATTTTTTCGCTCGGGCTCCGGAGCGACACGAACGGGGACTTAGAATTTTTTCGCTCGGGCTCCGGAGCGACACGATCGCTCCGTTATTCTACGTTCTCTCGGTCCACGGGCATCAGAGAGCAAAACAGCCTAATAGTTTTAGAGTGCCTCAACGATCAGGAATATGGATCTAACGTTCTCGTTTCGAACCGACGACTTTCGGTTCCGGAGCGACACGAACGCTCCATGATTCTCGATTATCTCGACACAGGTAAGAGACAGAGGAGAACAAGTGTATGGTTTTAGAGAGCCACGAGCACCAGGAATAAGGATCTACCGTTGTCATTTCGTTCCGTCGACATTCGGTTCCGGAGCGACACGAACGGGGACTTAGAATTTTTTCGCTCGGGCTCCGGAGCGACACGAACGGGGACTTAGAATTTTTTCGCTCGGGCTCCGGAGCGACACGATCGCTCCGTTATTCTACGTTCTCTCGGTCCACGGGCATCAGAGAGCAAAACAGCCTAATAGTTTTAGAGTGCCTCAACGATCAGGAATATGGATCTAACGTTCTCGTTTCGAACCGACGACTTTCGGTTCCGGAGCGACACGAACGCTCCATGATTCTCGATTATCTCGACACAGGTAAGAGACAGAGGAGAACAAGTGTATGGTTTTAGAGAGCCACGAGCACCAGGAATAAGGATCTACCGTTGTCATTTCGTTCCGTCGACATTCGGTTCCGGAGCGACACGAACGGGGACTTAGAATTTTTTCGCTCGGGCTCCGGAGCGACACGAACGGGGACTTAGAATTTTTTCGCTCGGGCTCCGGAGCGACACGATCGCTCCGTTATTCTACGTTCTCTCGGTCCACGGGCATCAGAGAGCAAAACAGCCTAATAGTTTTAGAGTGCCTCAACGATCAGGAATATGGATCTAACGTTCTCGTTTCGAACCGACGACTTTCGGTTCCGGAGCGACACGAACGCTCCATGATTCTCGATTATCTCGACACAGGTAAGAGACAGAGGAGAACAAGTGTATGGTTTTAGAGAGCCACGAGCACCAGGAATAAGGATCTACCGTTGTCATTTCGTTCCGTCGACATTCGGTTCCGGAGCGACACGAACGGGGACTTAGAATTTTTTCGCTCGGGCTCCGGAGCGACACGAACGGGGACTTAGAATTTTTTCGCTCGGGCTCCGGAGCGACACGATCGCTCCGTTATTCTACGTTCTCTCGGTCCACGGGCATCAGAGAGCAAAACAGCCTAATAGTTTTAGAGTGCCTCAACGATCAGGAATATGGATCTAACGTTCTCGTTTCGAACCGACGACTTTCGGTTCCGGAGCGACACGAACGCTCCATGATTCTCGATTATCTCGACACAGGTAAGAGACAGAGGAGAACAAGTGTATGGTTTTAGAGAGCCACGAGCACCAGGAATAAGGATCTACCGTTGTCATTTCGTTCCGTCGACATTCGGTTCCGGAGCGACACGAACGGGGACTTAGAATTTTTTCGCTCGGGCTCCGGAGCGACACGAACGGGGACTTAGAATTTTTTCGCTCGGGCTCCGGAGCGACACGATCGCTCCGTTATTCTACGTTCTCTCGGTCCACGGGCATCAGAGAGCAAAACAGCCTAATAGTTTTAGAGTGCCTCAACGATCAGGAATATGGATCTAACGTTCTCGTTTCGAACCGACGACTTTCGGTTCCGGAGCGACACGAACGCTCCATGATTCTCGATTATCTCGACACAGGTAAGAGACAGAGGAGAACAAGTGTATGGTTTTAGAGAGCCACGAGCACCAGGAATAAGGATCTACCGTTGTCATTTCGTTCCGTCGACATTCGGTTCCGGAGCGACACGAACGGGGACTTAGAATTTTTTCGCTCGGGCTCCGGAGCGACACGAACGGGGACTTAGAATTTTTTCGCTCGGGCTCCGGAGCGACACGATCGCTCCGTTATTCTACGTTCTCTCGGTCCACGGGCATCAGAGAGCAAAACAGCCTAATAGTTTTAGAGTGCCTCAACGATCAGGAATATGGATCTAACGTTCTCGTTTCGAACCGACGACTTTCGGTTCCGGAGCGACACGAACGCTCCATGATTCTCGATTATCTCGACACAGGTAAGAGACAGAGGAGAACAAGTGTATGGTTTTAGAGAGCCACGAGCACCAGGAATAAGGATCTACCGTTGTCATTTCGTTCCGTCGACATTCGGTTCCGGAGCGACACGAACGGGGACTTAGAATTTTTTCGCTCGGGCTCCGGAGCGACACGAACGGGGACTTAGAATTTTTTCGCTCGGGCTCCGGAGCGACACGATCGCTCCGTTATTCTACGTTCTCTCGGTCCACGGGCATCAGAGAGCAAAACAGCCTAATAGTTTTAGAGTGCCTCAACGATCAGGAATATGGATCTAACGTTCTCGTTTCGAACCGACGACTTTCGGTTCCGGAGCGACACGAACGCTCCATGATTCTCGATTATCTCGACACAGGTAAGAGACAGAGGAGAACAAGTGTATGGTTTTAGAGAGCCACGAGCACCAGGAATAAGGATCTACCGTTGTCATTTCGTTCCGTCGACATTCGGTTCCGGAGCGACACGAACGGGGACTTAGAATTTTTTCGCTCGGGCTCCGGAGCGACACGAACGGGGACTTAGAATTTTTTCGCTCGGGCTCCGGAGCGACACGATCGCTCCGTTATTCTACGTTCTCTCGGTCCACGGGCATCAGAGAGCAAAACAGCCTAATAGTTTTAGAGTGCCTCAACGATCAGGAATATGGATCTAACGTTCTCGTTTCGAACCGACGACTTTCGGTTCCGGAGCGACACGAACGCTCCATGATTCTCGATTATCTCGACACAGGTAAGAGACAGAGGAGAACAAGTGTATGGTTTTAGAGAGCCACGAGCACCAGGAATAAGGATCTACCGTTGTCATTTCGTTCCGTCGACATTCGGTTCCGGAGCGACACGAACGGGGACTTAGAATTTTTTCGCTCGGGCTCCGGAGCGACACGAACGGGGACTTAGAATTTTTTCGCTCGGGCTCCGGAGCGACACGATCGCTCCGTTATTCTACGTTCTCTCGGTCCACGGGCATCAGAGAGCAAAACAGCCTAATAGTTTTAGAGTGCCTCAACGATCAGGAATATGGATCTAACGTTCTCGTTTCGAACCGACGACTTTCGGTTCCGGAGCGACACGAACGCTCCATGATTCTCGATTATCTCGACACAGGTAAGAGACAGAGGAGAACAAGTGTATGGTTTTAGAGAGCCACGAGCACCAGGAATAAGGATCTACCGTTGTCATTTCGTTCCGTCGACATTCGGTTCCGGAGCGACACGAACGGGGACTTAGAATTTTTTCGCTCGGGCTCCGGAGCGACACGAACGGGGACTTAGAATTTTTTCGCTCGGGCTCCGGAGCGACACGATCGCTCCGTTATTCTACGTTCTCTCGGTCCACGGGCATCAGAGAGCAAAACAGCCTAATAGTTTTAGAGTGCCTCAACGATCAGGAATATGGATCTAACGTTCTCGTTTCGAACCGACGACTTTCGGTTCCGGAGCGACACGAACGCTCCATGATTCTCGATTATCTCGACACAGGTAAGAGACAGAGGAGAACAAGTGTATGGTTTTAGAGAGCCACGAGCACCAGGAATAAGGATCTACCGTTGTCATTTCGTTCCGTCGACATTCGGTTCCGGAGCGACACGAACGGGGACTTAGAATTTTTTCGCTCGGGCTCCGGAGCGACACGAACGGGGACTTAGAATTTTTTCGCTCGGGCTCCGGAGCGACACGATCGCTCCGTTATTCTACGTTCTCTCGGTCCACGGGCATCAGAGAGCAAAACAGCCTAATAGTTTTAGAGTGCCTCAACGATCAGGAATATGGATCTAACGTTCTCGTTTCGAACCGACGACTTTCGGTTCCGGAGCGACACGAACGCTCCATGATTCTCGATTATCTCGACACAGGTAAGAGACAGAGGAGAACAAGTGTATGGTTTTAGAGAGCCACGAGCACCAGGAATAAGGATCTACCGTTGTCATTTCGTTCCGTCGACATTCGGTTCCGGAGCGACACGAACGGGGACTTAGAATTTTTTCGCTCGGGCTCCGGAGCGACACGAACGGGGACTTAGAATTTTTTCGCTCGGGCTCCGGAGCGACACGATCGCTCCGTTATTCTACGTTCTCTCGGTCCACGGGCATCAGAGAGCAAAACAGCCTAATAGTTTTAGAGTGCCTCAACGATCAGGAATATGGATCTAACGTTCTCGTTTCGAACCGACGACTTTCGGTTCCGGAGCGACACGAACGCTCCATGATTCTCGATTATCTCGACACAGGTAAGAGACAGAGGAGAACAAGTGTATGGTTTTAGAGAGCCACGAGCACCAGGAATAAGGATCTACCGTTGTCATTTCGTTCCGTCGACATTCGGTTCCGGAGCGACACGAACGGGGACTTAGAATTTTTTCGCTCGGGCTCCGGAGCGACACGAACGGGGACTTAGAATTTTTTCGCTCGGGCTCCGGAGCGACACGATCGCTCCGTTATTCTACGTTCTCTCGGTCCACGGGCATCAGAGAGCAAAACAGCCTAATAGTTTTAGAGTGCCTCAACGATCAGGAATATGGATCTAACGTTCTCGTTTCGAACCGACGACTTTCGGTTCCGGAGCGACACGAACGCTCCATGATTCTCGATTATCTCGACACAGGTAAGAGACAGAGGAGAACAAGTGTATGGTTTTAGAGAGCCACGAGCACCAGGAATAAGGATCTACCGTTGTCATTTCGTTCCGTCGACATTCGGTTCCGGAGCGACACGAACGGGGACTTAGAATTTTTTCGCTCGGGCTCCGGAGCGACACGAACGGGGACTTAGAATTTTTTCGCTCGGGCTCCGGAGCGACACGATCGCTCCGTTATTCTACGTTCTCTCGGTCCACGGGCATCAGAGAGCAAAACAGCCTAATAGTTTTAGAGTGCCTCAACGATCAGGAATATGGATCTAACGTTCTCGTTTCGAACCGACGACTTTCGGTTCCGGAGCGACACGAACGCTCCATGATTCTCGATTATCTCGACACAGGTAAGAGACAGAGGAGAACAAGTGTATGGTTTTAGAGAGCCACGAGCACCAGGAATAAGGATCTACCGTTGTCATTTCGTTCCGTCGACATTCGGTTCCGGAGCGACACGAACGGGGACTTAGAATTTTTTCGCTCGGGCTCCGGAGCGACACGAACGGGGACTTAGAATTTTTTCGCTCGGGCTCCGGAGCGACACGATCGCTCCGTTATTCTACGTTCTCTCGGTCCACGGGCATCAGAGAGCAAAACAGCCTAATAGTTTTAGAGTGCCTCAACGATCAGGAATATGGATCTAACGTTCTCGTTTCGAACCGACGACTTTCGGTTCCGGAGCGACACGAACGCTCCATGATTCTCGATTATCTCGACACAGGTAAGAGACAGAGGAGAACAAGTGTATGGTTTTAGAGAGCCACGAGCACCAGGAATAAGGATCTACCGTTGTCATTTCGTTCCGTCGACATTCGGTTCCGGAGCGACACGAACGGGGACTTAGAATTTTTTCGCTCGGGCTCCGGAGCGACACGAACGGGGACTTAGAATTTTTTCGCTCGGGCTCCGGAGCGACACGATCGCTCCGTTATTCTACGTTCTCTCGGTCCACGGGCATCAGAGAGCAAAACAGCCTAATAGTTTTAGAGTGCCTCAACGATCAGGAATATGGATCTAACGTTCTCGTTTCGAACCGACGACTTTCGGTTCCGGAGCGACACGAACGCTCCATGATTCTCGATTATCTCGACACAGGTAAGAGACAGAGGAGAACAAGTGTATGGTTTTAGAGAGCCACGAGCACCAGGAATAAGGATCTACCGTTGTCATTTCGTTCCGTCGACATTCGGTTCCGGAGCGACACGAACGGGGACTTAGAATTTTTTCGCTCGGGCTCCGGAGCGACACGAACGGGGACTTAGAATTTTTTCGCTCGGGCTCCGGAGCGACACGATCGCTCCGTTATTCTACGTTCTCTCGGTCCACGGGCATCAGAGAGCAAAACAGCCTAATAGTTTTAGAGTGCCTCAACGATCAGGAATATGGATCTAACGTTCTCGTTTCGAACCGACGACTTTCGGTTCCGGAGCGACACGAACGCTCCATGATTCTCGATTATCTCGACACAGGTAAGAGACAGAGGAGAACAAGTGTATGGTTTTAGAGAGCCACGAGCACCAGGAATAAGGATCTACCGTTGTCATTTCGTTCCGTCGACATTCGGTTCCGGAGCGACACGAACGGGGACTTAGAATTTTTTCGCTCGGGCTCCGGAGCGACACGAACGGGGACTTAGAATTTTTTCGCTCGGGCTCCGGAGCGACACGATCGCTCCGTTATTCTACGTTCTCTCGGTCCACGGGCATCAGAGAGCAAAACAGCCTAATAGTTTTAGAGTGCCTCAACGATCAGGAATATGGATCTAACGTTCTCGTTTCGAACCGACGACTTTCGGTTCCGGAGCGACACGAACGCTCCATGATTCTCGATTATCTCGACACAGGTAAGAGACAGAGGAGAACAAGTGTATGGTTTTAGAGAGCCACGAGCACCAGGAATAAGGATCTACCGTTGTCATTTCGTTCCGTCGACATTCGGTTCCGGAGCGACACGAACGGGGACTTAGAATTTTTTCGCTCGGGCTCCGGAGCGACACGAACGGGGACTTAGAATTTTTTCGCTCGGGCTCCGGAGCGACACGATCGCTCCGTTATTCTACGTTCTCTCGGTCCACGGGCATCAGAGAGCAAAACAGCCTAATAGTTTTAGAGTGCCTCAACGATCAGGAATATGGATCTAACGTTCTCGTTTCGAACCGACGACTTTCGGTTCCGGAGCGACACGAACGCTCCATGATTCTCGATTATCTCGACACAGGTAAGAGACAGAGGAGAACAAGTGTATGGTTTTAGAGAGCCACGAGCACCAGGAATAAGGATCTACCGTTGTCATTTCGTTCCGTCGACATTCGGTTCCGGAGCGACACGAACGGGGACTTAGAATTTTTTCGCTCGGGCTCCGGAGCGACACGAACGGGGACTTAGAATTTTTTCGCTCGGGCTCCGGAGCGACACGATCGCTCCGTTATTCTACGTTCTCTCGGTCCACGGGCATCAGAGAGCAAAACAGCCTAATAGTTTTAGAGTGCCTCAACGATCAGGAATATGGATCTAACGTTCTCGTTTCGAACCGACGACTTTCGGTTCCGGAGCGACACGAACGCTCCATGATTCTCGATTATCTCGACACAGGTAAGAGACAGAGGAGAACAAGTGTATGGTTTTAGAGAGCCACGAGCACCAGGAATAAGGATCTACCGTTGTCATTTCGTTCCGTCGACATTCGGTTCCGGAGCGACACGAACGGGGACTTAGAATTTTTTCGCTCGGGCTCCGGAGCGACACGAACGGGGACTTAGAATTTTTTCGCTCGGGCTCCGGAGCGACACGATCGCTCCGTTATTCTACGTTCTCTCGGTCCACGGGCATCAGAGAGCAAAACAGCCTAATAGTTTTAGAGTGCCTCAACGATCAGGAATATGGATCTAACGTTCTCGTTTCGAACCGACGACTTTCGGTTCCGGAGCGACACGAACGCTCCATGATTCTCGATTATCTCGACACAGGTAAGAGACAGAGGAGAACAAGTGTATGGTTTTAGAGAGCCACGAGCACCAGGAATAAGGATCTACCGTTGTCATTTCGTTCCGTCGACATTCGGTTCCGGAGCGACACGAACGGGGACTTAGAATTTTTTCGCTCGGGCTCCGGAGCGACACGAACGGGGACTTAGAATTTTTTCGCTCGGGCTCCGGAGCGACACGATCGCTCCGTTATTCTACGTTCTCTCGGTCCACGGGCATCAGAGAGCAAAACAGCCTAATAGTTTTAGAGTGCCTCAACGATCAGGAATATGGATCTAACGTTCTCGTTTCGAACCGACGACTTTCGGTTCCGGAGCGACACGAACGCTCCATGATTCTCGATTATCTCGACACAGGTAAGAGACAGAGGAGAACAAGTGTATGGTTTTAGAGAGCCACGAGCACCAGGAATAAGGATCTACCGTTGTCATTTCGTTCCGTCGACATTCGGTTCCGGAGCGACACGAACGGGGACTTAGAATTTTTTCGCTCGGGCTCCGGAGCGACACGAACGGGGACTTAGAATTTTTTCGCTCGGGCTCCGGAGCGACACGATCGCTCCGTTATTCTACGTTCTCTCGGTCCACGGGCATCAGAGAGCAAAACAGCCTAATAGTTTTAGAGTGCCTCAACGATCAGGAATATGGATCTAACGTTCTCGTTTCGAACCGACGACTTTCGGTTCCGGAGCGACACGAACGCTCCATGATTCTCGATTATCTCGACACAGGTAAGAGACAGAGGAGAACAAGTGTATGGTTTTAGAGAGCCACGAGCACCAGGAATAAGGATCTACCGTTGTCATTTCGTTCCGTCGACATTCGGTTCCGGAGCGACACGAACGGGGACTTAGAATTTTTTCGCTCGGGCTCCGGAGCGACACGAACGGGGACTTAGAATTTTTTCGCTCGGGCTCCGGAGCGACACGATCGCTCCGTTATTCTACGTTCTCTCGGTCCACGGGCATCAGAGAGCAAAACAGCCTAATAGTTTTAGAGTGCCTCAACGATCAGGAATATGGATCTAACGTTCTCGTTTCGAACCGACGACTTTCGGTTCCGGAGCGACACGAACGCTCCATGATTCTCGATTATCTCGACACAGGTAAGAGACAGAGGAGAACAAGTGTATGGTTTTAGAGAGCCACGAGCACCAGGAATAAGGATCTACCGTTGTCATTTCGTTCCGTCGACATTCGGTTCCGGAGCGACACGAACGGGGACTTAGAATTTTTTCGCTCGGGCTCCGGAGCGACACGAACGGGGACTTAGAATTTTTTCGCTCGGGCTCCGGAGCGACACGATCGCTCCGTTATTCTACGTTCTCTCGGTCCACGGGCATCAGAGAGCAAAACAGCCTAATAGTTTTAGAGTGCCTCAACGATCAGGAATATGGATCTAACGTTCTCGTTTCGAACCGACGACTTTCGGTTCCGGAGCGACACGAACGCTCCATGATTCTCGATTATCTCGACACAGGTAAGAGACAGAGGAGAACAAGTGTATGGTTTTAGAGAGCCACGAGCACCAGGAATAAGGATCTACCGTTGTCATTTCGTTCCGTCGACATTCGGTTCCGGAGCGACACGAACGGGGACTTAGAATTTTTTCGCTCGGGCTCCGGAGCGACACGAACGGGGACTTAGAATTTTTTCGCTCGGGCTCCGGAGCGACACGATCGCTCCGTTATTCTACGTTCTCTCGGTCCACGGGCATCAGAGAGCAAAACAGCCTAATAGTTTTAGAGTGCCTCAACGATCAGGAATATGGATCTAACGTTCTCGTTTCGAACCGACGACTTTCGGTTCCGGAGCGACACGAACGCTCCATGATTCTCGATTATCTCGACACAGGTAAGAGACAGAGGAGAACAAGTGTATGGTTTTAGAGAGCCACGAGCACCAGGAATAAGGATCTACCGTTGTCATTTCGTTCCGTCGACATTCGGTTCCGGAGCGACACGAACGGGGACTTAGAATTTTTTCGCTCGGGCTCCGGAGCGACACGAACGGGGACTTAGAATTTTTTCGCTCGGGCTCCGGAGCGACACGATCGCTCCGTTATTCTACGTTCTCTCGGTCCACGGGCATCAGAGAGCAAAACAGCCTAATAGTTTTAGAGTGCCTCAACGATCAGGAATATGGATCTAACGTTCTCGTTTCGAACCGACGACTTTCGGTTCCGGAGCGACACGAACGCTCCATGATTCTCGATTATCTCGACACAGGTAAGAGACAGAGGAGAACAAGTGTATGGTTTTAGAGAGCCACGAGCACCAGGAATAAGGATCTACCGTTGTCATTTCGTTCCGTCGACATTCGGTTCCGGAGCGACACGAACGGGGACTTAGAATTTTTTCGCTCGGGCTCCGGAGCGACACGAACGGGGACTTAGAATTTTTTCGCTCGGGCTCCGGAGCGACACGATCGCTCCGTTATTCTACGTTCTCTCGGTCCACGGGCATCAGAGAGCAAAACAGCCTAATAGTTTTAGAGTGCCTCAACGATCAGGAATATGGATCTAACGTTCTCGTTTCGAACCGACGACTTTCGGTTCCGGAGCGACACGAACGCTCCATGATTCTCGATTATCTCGACACAGGTAAGAGACAGAGGAGAACAAGTGTATGGTTTTAGAGAGCCACGAGCACCAGGAATAAGGATCTACCGTTGTCATTTCGTTCCGTCGACATTCGGTTCCGGAGCGACACGAACGGGGACTTAGAATTTTTTCGCTCGGGCTCCGGAGCGACACGAACGGGGACTTAGAATTTTTTCGCTCGGGCTCCGGAGCGACACGATCGCTCCGTTATTCTACGTTCTCTCGGTCCACGGGCATCAGAGAGCAAAACAGCCTAATAGTTTTAGAGTGCCTCAACGATCAGGAATATGGATCTAACGTTCTCGTTTCGAACCGACGACTTTCGGTTCCGGAGCGACACGAACGCTCCATGATTCTCGATTATCTCGACACAGGTAAGAGACAGAGGAGAACAAGTGTATGGTTTTAGAGAGCCACGAGCACCAGGAATAAGGATCTACCGTTGTCATTTCGTTCCGTCGACATTCGGTTCCGGAGCGACACGAACGGGGACTTAGAATTTTTTCGCTCGGGCTCCGGAGCGACACGAACGGGGACTTAGAATTTTTTCGCTCGGGCTCCGGAGCGACACGATCGCTCCGTTATTCTACGTTCTCTCGGTCCACGGGCATCAGAGAGCAAAACAGCCTAATAGTTTTAGAGTGCCTCAACGATCAGGAATATGGATCTAACGTTCTCGTTTCGAACCGACGACTTTCGGTTCCGGAGCGACACGAACGCTCCATGATTCTCGATTATCTCGACACAGGTAAGAGACAGAGGAGAACAAGTGTATGGTTTTAGAGAGCCACGAGCACCAGGAATAAGGATCTACCGTTGTCATTTCGTTCCGTCGACATTCGGTTCCGGAGCGACACGAACGGGGACTTAGAATTTTTTCGCTCGGGCTCCGGAGCGACACGAACGGGGACTTAGAATTTTTTCGCTCGGGCTCCGGAGCGACACGATCGCTCCGTTATTCTACGTTCTCTCGGTCCACGGGCATCAGAGAGCAAAACAGCCTAATAGTTTTAGAGTGCCTCAACGATCAGGAATATGGATCTAACGTTCTCGTTTCGAACCGACGACTTTCGGTTCCGGAGCGACACGAACGCTCCATGATTCTCGATTATCTCGACACAGGTAAGAGACAGAGGAGAACAAGTGTATGGTTTTAGAGAGCCACGAGCACCAGGAATAAGGATCTACCGTTGTCATTTCGTTCCGTCGACATTCGGTTCCGGAGCGACACGAACGGGGACTTAGAATTTTTTCGCTCGGGCTCCGGAGCGACACGAACGGGGACTTAGAATTTTTTCGCTCGGGCTCCGGAGCGACACGATCGCTCCGTTATTCTACGTTCTCTCGGTCCACGGGCATCAGAGAGCAAAACAGCCTAATAGTTTTAGAGTGCCTCAACGATCAGGAATATGGATCTAACGTTCTCGTTTCGAACCGACGACTTTCGGTTCCGGAGCGACACGAACGCTCCATGATTCTCGATTATCTCGACACAGGTAAGAGACAGAGGAGAACAAGTGTATGGTTTTAGAGAGCCACGAGCACCAGGAATAAGGATCTACCGTTGTCATTTCGTTCCGTCGACATTCGGTTCCGGAGCGACACGAACGGGGACTTAGAATATTTTCAATATTGCTATATCTGTATGTATATAGTCTTAAAATATGTGGTTGAAACATGTTGAAAGTTTGTGATTATAGCAGTATAATGTCCGCAGTTTAGTATTAAGTTACTTTTATACGACCTCGTACGTGTACGTGTTCATCTGCCGAGTCTAAGTGGCAGCGTACCGGCCGGGAGTGCTGCACGCGCGGCGAGTTCCCACCGTAAGGCCGCGCGGCTACGGTCGGCCGTCGCCGGCCTCTCGGCCGGCCACTCGGTATCTATAAGAGAAGCGTCGGTCCGGGCGTGCCGGTCGAGGCATCGCTGGGCGCGTGGCTATTCTACGATCTCGGTCGAGAAGCAGTCCACCGCTCCTCGGGATCTTGTATCTCGAGTGTCTTCGAACGGTTTACGTTCCGGATCTTTCTCTACACAGCATGACCACGGGTCGGTGTCTAAGACCGAATGGCCCTTATGTGGTAATCGTCCTTTGGACGTTGGTGACTTGTATGCACTAGCGTGTATACTCGTACTTACTGAGCATCAACTCTTTGTCCGAGCGAATGAGTTTATTTAAACTGAACGAAACGTTCCGTCTTTAAGGCGGGCGCCGGGCTTACGTGAGAATGGAAAGCCTAAATATCAAGAGGTGTCAGATTTTCGATATGTGCAGCGCGCACATTCCGCGCCAGCTCGCTATGCCCAGCACGACGCTTAACGCGCTATCTCGATATGTTTCGGCATGCCACTATTACGCGCTTCTGTCGACTTTGCCCAGCGTGCTTGATACGCGCTTCGTCGTCAGTGACCAGCGTGAGTGGTTTACGTGCCTGTACGATGGATGCTTAGCGCGAGCGTATACCGCTCCGTAGAGTTTTCTGCGGAGGTCCGGTGTACGTGCTTACCGATGGATGACCTACGGCGTGTGTGATTCGTGCTTGTCGAGGTCCGACACCAATGTTGGAATTGTCAAATAAATGAACGAACCGAGACTCCTTGTCGAAGTTACAATCTTTACGTGACACGCAAAAGCAAAGATTTAATACTGTGGATCACATGAGTTTGCTGTTCGTGTCACGAGTTTCTGAACATGTGTTGTGGGATATTTGTGCACACGAAAAATTGTGGATCTATCTGAATTGTGTTGAGGTGTGCAATCCCAATTGATTGAAAGTAAAAGATGAGAAAGGAGTAGTGACGTGCGAGCAAGATATCACTGTGATGCTTGGCTCTGGAAATTGTGTGAAAGGGCGGCTCGATCCGAGAGAGAGGAAGTTCACAGGAATATTTTTGTGGAAGGATATGT
>NW_027480821.1:20000-25000 GCF_051401765.1 Calliopsis andreniformis
TGTAAGAATAATGAATCGTGCAGCGCTCGCGTGAGGTGTGCCAGTTGATTCCATCGCCAACTCGATATCGGGGTATTTCATGCATCTCGTATGAAACACATTGTCCCGTCGTTGCGTGATGATTCGCTGCAACACCCGCCGCTGCCACGGTCATCTTCGCTCTGTACATTCGCTTCTGGCTGCTTGCGTGAGGCTCCTTGTAAGAAAGGGGGAACGCGCAAAGGGAAAGGAAAGGAAGCCCGCCAGTTCGAGAAGAACGTTTCTTTTTTTTTCCGTCGTGAGTACGCTGCCGATAGTTACAACGCTAGCGTGAGGTGTCGATCACCGATGTCATCGGGCAACATGATCGGGGTCTTGCATGCAATTTCGCATGGAGGACATTGTCCCGTCGTTGCGCGATGCTTCGTCGCACCCGCCGTTGTACGTACGCGCGGCATCTTCGATGGAGCGAAACTGTTCCTTCTCGACTGCCTGCGTGAGGCTTTGTCCCAGCGTTTACAAAGAGCCCGCCAGTTTGGGATGTATCGTTCCCTCCTCGGCGCGTAAGCATTGCGTCGATATATATAGCGCTTGCGTGAGGTGCATCTCCGATAGCCCCGTCGCCACAGCATGATATCGGGGTCTTTCATATCTTATGGAAGACATGGTCCCGTCGCTGCGCGATGTTTCGGTCACACACCCGCCGCTAATATATACGGTGCATACTCGCGCGGCAGAGAGAGGAGAGAGAGCGTGCTTGCCAGCTGCTTGCGCGAGGCTGCGCCCGTTTCTCCTATTTTCGGTGGGAATAATGAAAAGCGAGCGAAGAAGAGGTTAAGGAGAATAACCGATATGAGCGCACGAGTGCGAAAGCAAACGTTTTCCCATTCGCATCCCGCTCCCGGTGTTTCTTCGTCTCTTTACCTCGTTGTTCTCTCCGAACCGTCCAGCGGATGTGGACCCTCTCTTGAGAAAGAGAGGGCCCGGGTAACCTAGGACGCGACACGTATCCCGCGTCGATGTGCGGCCGTAGGGTACGTATTCCTGCCGTGTGAACAACAACTGTGGACCGGCTGTTAACAGCTTCGACTTTCGTGAGTCTGACTCCCAAGAATAATGGAATTTGTGTGTGAATTTAAGGGGATGAGAAAGACCGATCGAAGCCGGCTGCGAAGTCCGTTCTAATCGGCTATCCAAATCAGGAGGGGAATACGTACGTGCAGGGCGCTGCGACAATAAAATGGGGGGTGTCGTTTCAGAGGAGAACACCGTGGATGTACGTGGTTCACTTGATCGGGGTATCCCCGTCGGCTCCATCGTACTCTCCAGGTTGATCCTAGGTTTTTAAATGTACTCTACGCCTGGCCGTTACGGGAACCGTTCGCAATTGCGTGGCGGTCTCCGTGCGGAACCGCATCCCAGAGACCCCTGTGTCGTCACTTTCGTTCGTTCGGACGAAGTGTCGCGACGCCCGAACCTCCATCGACCGTGTGCTAGTTGGAGGCGCGGGTCTCGGATTCTTCCGAACCCGAGAACTATATACGAGTATGATATATATATATACATGAACACAGAATATTAAAATACAACCCTGAACGGTGGATCACTTGGCTCGTGGGTCGATGAAGAACGCAGCTAATTGCGCGTCAACGTGTGAACTGCAGGACACATGAACATCGACATTTCGAACGCACATTGCGGTCCACGGATACAATTCCTGGACCACGCCTGGCTGAGGGTCGTTCACGTAACCTTAAGACTGCTTACGTTGGCATCTCGGTGTCACGTACGAGCGATTGTTGGACCGTTCGTCGGCGTTTGCCGCGGTCGCACGAAAACAAGCGAGAATACGCTCTAGACGTCATGGAGGGAAGAAGGTTGTGTGTACGCGGCAGATGACTGGAGACATCGTCGTCATCGTCGTTGCTTTGTCGTTCCGGACTTGCGTGAGTGCTAATTTTCACACGGCGTCGTGAGTCGCTTAATTTGTCGACCGCCCGTGTGTGTATGTGCACCGCTCCGGACGCAAGCGCGCGGACGTACGATCATCGACCAGCCTCCGTGTCTCGCCAAATACCCTCGTGATTGTTAACAGACAGCGTTCGCTTTTCGTGCGAGTTTTCATCCGCGCTCCCGACGTAGTCTGAAATGATGCGTGTAAGAAAGAGGCGTGCGTAACCCGCAACGACACACAAGAGAGTTTGTCGTGAGACTACAGAGAAGGACAATGAAAGGGTGTGCGAGTGAGCATGAACACGAGATCGCGTATACCCCACCCGTGTAGTGTGGTGAAGAAATGTATGACGAGAAACAGAGCCCCAGGGATTCTAGAGGGATCGTCTTGTTGCAGGAACAACGCGAAAAGGAGGCACTCATTCGTCGAAACGATGAAGTTCCGGGATGCATCTTCCCCGGCCACGTTTCGGTCGAGTCGTTTGTGGCTCCGTGAATGTGTTGTGTTGTACTACAACTTGTTTCTGTATCCTGAATCCTCTTTGGCGAGGCTTACACAGCCGCCATATATATGACTCATCACATAGGGATGACTTCTCTCCTAGAAGGAGGAGGTGGAAAGGTAGCAGCGTCCGGTCGCCCCATGTCTTCGCGTTAGTCGATCGCCGAGAGAGACCGCGCGTCAAGTCCGGTCGTCCAGTCCACGAAAGCTATACAAAAAGCAAGCGGACGGGCGTTAAACCATACCGGCAGTCGCCTGGCGAGAGTCTCTCTCCTTTAGATCGAATTAAACGAGACGCGAAGATGCTTTGGTGTGGCGCATTAAGGACGATGTGACTTACTTTCCGCTGATCACTTCTGGCGAATTACGAGGAGCTTCCTTACCTTTGGAAACGCTGCTGTTGCGTTACGACAACATATTCCGAAGGCACACGGCGAAGTTGGGACGACGCATCGAACATGATCTCAAGTCTCTCTCTCATTTCCCATTTCTCGTAACATTCGTTCACACACTCTGCCTGGTCCGCTTCTCTCGGTTGTGTGCCCCCGTTGTACGAGGATTACGCCACAGCTTCTTTCGTCATTTTTACACATATATAAAATATATCACTCTACGTGTGTGATATATTTAACACGTATACGACGACCTCAGAGTAGGCGAGATTACCCGCTGAATTTAAGCATATTACTAAGCGGAGGAAAAGAAACTAACAAGGATTTCCTTAGTAGCGGCGAGCGAACAGGAAAGAGCCCAGCACTGAATCCCGCGGTACTGCCGCAGGGAAATGTAGTGTTCGGGAGGATCCGTTTATCCCGTGACGTTGCATCGCGTCCAAGTCCATCTTGAATGGGGCCATTTACCCATAGAGGGTGCCAGGCCCGTAGCGACCGGTGCGCGTCTCGGGAGGGTCTCTCCTTAGAGTCGGGTTGCTTGAGAATGCAGCCCTAAGTGGGTGGTAAACTCCATCTAAGGCTAAATACAACCACGAGACCGATAGCGAACAAGTACCGTGAGGGAAAGTTGAAAAGAACTTTGAAGAGAGAGTTCAAGAGTACGTGAAACCGTTCAGGGGTAAACCTGAGAAACCCAAAAGTTCGAAAGGGGAGATTCATCGTCGACAAATGCTGGCTCCCGTTGGTGCGCGAAACCCCGAAAGGGGTGTCCGTCGCTTTTCCGCAAGGAGGGCGCACGGATGTTACGGCCAACGGCGAACGTTCCGGCTACGTAGACGTGCACTTCTCCCCTAGTAGGACGTCGCGACCCGTTGCGTGTCGGTCTACGGCCCGGGCGGTTAGACCGTTGCGTCGCCTTGTGCGTGCGCGACGGACCCTCGGTGACCCGACCGGCTGCGCGACGGTGTTCCCCCAGATGGTATCGGGCCGCAACCAGTCTTCTCATTCGAACGGTGCGTCAGGCCCGCCGCAAGCTCGGTCAGCTTTGTTTGCCCTGTGGTACGGACGTCTTTCCCGTTCACGGGCCTGGCCAGCTGTTAGCCGGCGGAGCCCTCGGACTGGCCAAGCTTTGAATTACCTGTCGGCGGCGCTATTGCTTTGGGTACTCTCAGGACCCGTCTTGAAACACGGACCAAGGAGCCTAACATGTGCGCGAGTCATTGGGATGAGTAAACCTAAAGGCGAAATGAAAGTGAAGGTCGTCCTTTGCGTCGGCCGAGGGAGGATGGGCGCTGCATAGTGCTCCGCACTCCCGGGGCGTCTCGTTCTCATTGCGAGAAGAGGCGCACCTAGAGCGTACACGTTGGTACCCGAAAGATGGTGAACTATGCCTGGTCAGGACGAAGTCAGGGGAAACCCTGATGGAGGTCCGTAGCGATTCTGACGTGCAAATCGATCGCTGGAACTAGGTATAGGGGCGAAAGACTAATCGAACCATCTAGTAGCTGGTTCCCTCCGAAGTTTCCCTCAGGATAGCTGGCACTCACTCCTCCGTTCCTTCGGGGACGCGTCGAGTCTCATCTGGTAAAGCGAATGATTAGAGGCCTTGGGGCCGAAACGACCTCAACCTATTCTCAAACTTTAAATGGGTGAGATCTCTGGCTTGCTTGGTTCATTGAAGCCACGAGATTTCGGATTAGAGTGCCAAGTGGGCCAATTTTGGTAAGCAGAACTGGCGCTGTGGGATGAACCAAACGCAGAGTTAAGGCGCCTAAGTCGACGTTTATGGGATACCATGAAAGGCGTTGGTTGCTTAAGACAGCAGGACGGTGGCCATGGAAGTCGGAATCCGCTAAGGAGTGTGTAACAACTCACCTGCCGAAGCAACTAGCCCTGAAAATGGATGGCGCTGAAGCGTCGCGCCTATACTCTGCCGTCAGCGGCAAGTGGGGAGGGACGGTGCCATTACTGGTGACCGTCCTCCATGAAGCCCTGACGAGTAGGAGGGTCGCGGCGGTGTGCGCAGAAGGGTCTGGGCGTGAGCCTGCCTGGAGCCGCCGTCGGTGCAGATCTTGGTGGTAGTAGCAAATACTCTAGCGAGACCCTGGAGGACTGACGTGGAGAAGGGTTTCGTGTGAACAGCCGTTGCACACGAGTCAGTCGATCCTAAGCCC
>NW_027480821.1:30000-45000 GCF_051401765.1 Calliopsis andreniformis
GGGCATCCCTTATTCACTGCCTTTTTAATGAAAGTATATACAGATGTCATCTGTATAGTTCTTTCGGATAGGTAGCTTTGTGTTAGTTTGTATAAATTTTTAGGACATTGTCTGCGCTTCAGATTTTTAAGCACACTGGGCCACCAGACGTTATCGAAGGCTCCAGTTATGTCAAAAAATAGTGCAAACGCATATTTTTCTTCTGAGTTCCTGACTATTTCCTTAAGCTTCATAATAGCGTCTTCGGTTGATTTTCCTTTTCGGAATCCAAACTGTCTGTCAGATGTGAATTCGTGTTCATTGAATATGCTGTCCATACGTTTAGCAATTAATTTCTCCAATACTTTTCCGAGTGCTGGAAGCAATGTTATCGGTCTATAGGATGTAGGATTAGACTCGTCCTTGTTTTCTCCTTTGAGGAGAATTCGGACATTGCCTTCCTTCCATTGTTTTGGGAAAATACCCTTCTCAAGGCAGCTATTAAAGAGTTTCGTGATTTCGGTGGTAAGCATGGGCCATGCATGTTTAATAATTTCATTTTCGATCATATCCAGTCCTGGAGCCTTCTTATGTTTAATGTTCCTTATTATGTTTCCAACTTCCTCTGCAGTAAAACTGGGTGTATCCAAGGTATCTGGTGGCAGCCCAATTTCATACCGAATTCTTCTGTGAATTCTTGTTTCCGTTGCTACAGTATCATCCGGAATCAAAGTGTTGAGTAAAACTGCAGCAGTTTGATTCCAGGTGAGTGTGTGCAAATTCCCATCCCTTATGCTTTGGAGAGCCTTCTCAATTTTCATTTTCTTCATCTGGATTTTATAGACGATACCCCAAGGGTTTTCATTTCCTTCACCGGAAACAAAGTTTCGCCAACTTTCAGCCTTTGCTGCTCGGATTGCAGACACATAGTTATTTCTTAAAGTGTTGTATAGCTGTCTACGTTCAGTCTTCAACACTTGATTTGTTGTCCTCATGTACAGATGCCTAGCTTTACACACTTTACCTCTAAGGTCAGTAAGTCTGTTGTTCCACCAGGGAACTGACTTAAAGAATTGTTTCTTTTTTGGAATGCTTGCCTCACATGCTTCAATTATTGCAGACTCCACTTCTTCCGATAGCTCTTGAGGTTCTAAACTCTCAATTCTATCACTTCTAAGTTTTTCATCGCGCACTGTCTGGAGATACTCAGTGAAGCTGTCCCAATTTGCCCTTTTGATGTTGTATCGGCCTGTCTTTTTGTTGTTTAGTTTTTCTGTGTTAAGAGAGATTTCAAATGTGATCACTCTATGATCACTCGTGACGAAATTAGGGTTTACAACCCAATTTCGTATTTTGTTGTAACAGGCTCCTGAGGCAAGTGTGATGTCTATGTTTGATTGTCCACGAACATTTGCAAAGGTAGTGTGTCTTGTTTGTTTATTCACAATGAATAAGGAATGTTGTGAAATGAAGTCTTCCATCGCTTCGCCCCTGGTATCAGATAACCTGCTGTACCATTGTGGGGAACTCGCATTTGCATCCAGGCAAATAACGATTTGTTGTCCTCTTAATGCTTGCATTACTTTATCCAGATGCCTTAGGTATGGTTCAATTGGTTCACAGCATTGAAGGTATGCGTTTACCAAGTAGAAGCTCTCTCTTTCTGTGCTAACTTCAGCACACACAATATGTGTGTTACTAAGTTGTTCGATTTTAAGCACGTTTATGAACCTATTTATCGGCACAACTGCTGATTTGACTCTATCCGCAGTGCTGATGGAAGCTATTTCTTTTCTATCTGTTAACACACGTGTTGCTACGCCCATTCCACAGATGACGTTTCTATAACTGTAGGGCTCTTGTATGAGGAGAATATCAATGTTCTTCTCAAAGGCTATTTGCCGAAGCTCATCCATTACGATTTTAGAACCTTGAGCATTTATTTGTGCAAGTTTTAGTTTGATCGTTCCATTGTATAAAGTTGTTTGGCTATTTATGTCCATAATCAACCTTTGTTATGTATAGTTCAAATGCTGCTCGATAAGCTGGGCAGGTTTTGGTTCTGGAGGAGTGGTCACATTTCTTCCTAACTCTTTTGCAATTGATACAGGTTGGGTTTTCCTTTCCTTTAGGGCATGTTTTGTATGTGTGTCCTGTATCTCCACAATGACCACATGTTTCTGTTTCAGCTTTGCAGTATTTGGAGATATGTCCAAAGCTCTGGCATTTAAAACACCGACTTACAGGAACATAATCCTTTATGGGGCACGAGTTCCAACCGATGAAAACTCGGTTTTTCTTCTTGAGTGTTCCTCTTGCATAAGGTGAGACTTCAATCACCCAATTTACAGTTTCTTTACTTCTATCTCCTGTCTTGAAACGCAATTTGCAGTTCTTCTTGAAGTCTTCTATAGAGAATTCTTCAAGGTTCTGCAGTCTCAAGGAAGAGATTAATTCCTTCTCAGAAAGTTCCTTCGGAACATTATATATGATCATTAAAGGCTGCTTCTTTTCTGGAAGGCTAGCCTTGAGTCCAGCAATCTCCAGCTTTTCGCTCTTGAGAAGAGCTTCGATATCTTCTTTAGAGTTGGTTTCCAGTAAGATTCCATTATTTTTTATCTGCTTTATGTTCTTGATCTTGAGCTTTTCCTTAGAGGGGATAATACTTTTCTCAAGTATCTTTTTTGTTTCCTCACTGCTAGAAATTTTGCTTTCAGTTGCAGGAAACACTGTGACTATGTTCCTGGGCGCTTTAACTGCTTTTTCCGGCATTATTCTAGTCTGTATTTCTTTTGCTTTTTCGGCATAGGTTTTTTGTGGAACCGAGATATATTTCTTGAGGCTGTTTAGCTTTTCTACTGCATTACTTATTGTAGAGCTGAAATTCTGCAGGTCACTTTCTATTTTCTCTTTTTCTTCTTTTTCCTTCAGTTTTTCTTGAAGTAACTTATTTTCTTCTAAAGTTTTGAGTACAAAGGTTCGTACTTCTCGGACCTTCATCCAGACTTGTTTCACTTCGGGAAGTTGTGTTGACTCACAAGCTGACATTGTTAAGGATATCAGCTCATCGATGAGGGGTATACCCGTTGGTTGCTCGTTGCTGTCAGCAGCATCTTTGTTTTCTGGTTGCTTTTCTTCTTCAGATGAAGAGTCACTCACATACTGTTGGGACACAGCTGTTTTCCTCTTGTTCTTTTTCCTCCTGACGTGATGTCCTGACACAGACGAGTCTGTCTCTGACTTAGCTGCCATAATTTCTTTCCTCTTGCGATTTCTGGTGACATCTACTTCCATCCGGCTTCCTTCCTCCTCCTCTTTGTTCTTACATTTAGGGTTTTTTAGGGTTTTGTTGTTTTTAATTAAAGGTATTTTAGAATCCATAGTTGATCCCACGAGTGTGGCGGGTCTGGAAGTCCGCCCGGGCAGAGCCCCCTATGCCCGGGTAAGGCTTTATTGCAACGGAAGGCGCCAGGTATTCCGAGGTTGGTCGCTAGGGACCGGTGCTCCCACCAGCCACGTGCCAACGCAAGGTCGACACGCACCCTCGTCACCGCGCACCATAGCTTGGGGTTAGGGACTTATTATAGAGGATATTCCCCTCGCAGCCCGGTCGATTAAGACAAGGCTCCCGGTTCTTCAGATGCCGCGTACCGCTATGGCAGTCTAGCGGGTCGTTGCGACACCAGAAGGCTTGCGGTATCTAGTTCTATCCTTGTAGAACTTTATCCTCTTCCATTTTGTCTCTTATTCCTGTTCTGCCATGTATCGGTATTCCTGATTCTTGATTCTTTCTTGAAGTATTTAATATTGATGTTCCTGTGATTCTTGATATTCTTGAAGTTCCTGATAATCCTGAAAATCCTGAAAATCCTGAAAATCCTGAAATTCCTGAAATCCTTGGAGTTTTTAAGTTCTTGAAGTTCCTGAAGTTTTCCTTTATTCCGTGTGATTATTGAAAATTCCTTGCTATTATTTTATCTTGCTGTTCAATTTCTTCTGCCTCTTGATGTGTTATTATAGTTACATATGATTCTGTAGTCAATTTATTCGATAGTCGTTTATAAGGTGTCGCGAAGTTATAGTAGATGAATTTTCCCACCCAAATAGTTATATTGCTCTAATGGACGATGGCTTCGGCTCCATTGTCTTCGTAATTGAGTTGCTGGCGACGGTGGTTTCCACGCCACCTGGGGTCCAGACTAGTACGATCCACTGACCCCTAACACTCCACGTCACCCTCCCTCACAGACGTCGTAACGCTGGTTTCGGGACCACCCCTTCGCTGGACACGGTTGTTCCGAGCCGCAGAGCCCGCTCTGCGTCCGGCCGCCCCCAGTATAGACACATGGTGTCTAGTAGTGCGACTGCTATGCAGATACAGAGGTGACGCTTCCGTGGTCTATTGCCGTGGGACCCGAAGGCCCCCACAACTCAACTCTTCCGATCAACTTTACCACCACCACCGTCCGGGTTTACCACTCACTCTTTCGCGTCCTGAAGACCGGTGCCCCGGCTTCAGGACCCCAGGAGCCCCACGAGGAGGTGAGGTGAGTGGATTTGAACCAGTTGGGCCCGCTAACTTCACCGAAGTCCTCCGAAGGAGTCATCAGTTCCATCGCAGTTCTCGACTCGGTCGTGTTGGACGTGAGTCCGACCAAGAAGTCCCTCCCAGATCTCTTGCTCCCAAAAGATAGGGACAGAGGGAATCTCGTTGAAACAAATCGGACCAATATCAACGTAAACTTGACGATATTCTCTATCGAACGCGCGCGGTGCGCGTTCCCGCCGCGTTTGCGCGCATTGTTTATAAGCGCGCAAACATCCGACTAGTCGGCCACAGCGAACTACGAAACAATACGCCGCTGGCACATGTACGCAGTAGGCGAGAAAACAATACGCCGCTGGCACTTGTACGCAGTAGGTGAGAAAGCAATACGCCGCTGGCGTATAGAACGTCGGCATAGAAAAAAAAAGATAGGGACAGAGGGAATCTCGTTGAAACAAATCGGACCAATATCAACGTAAACTTGACGATATTCTCTATCGAACGCGCGCGGTGCGCGTTCCCGCCGCGTTTGCGCGCATTGTTTATAAGCGCGCAAACATCCGACTAGTCGGCCACAGCGAACTACGAAACAATACGCCGCTGGCACATGTACGCAGTAGGCGAGAAAACAATACGCCGCTGGCACTTGTACGCAGTAGGCGAGAAAGCAATACGCTTCTGGCGTATAGAACGTCGACATAGAAAAAAAAAGATAGGGACAGAGGGAATCTCGTTGAAACAAATCGGACCAATATCAACGTAAACTTGACGATATTCTCTATCGAACGCGCGCGGTGCGCGTTCCCGCCGCGTTTGCGCGCATTGTTTATAAGCGCGCAAACATCCGACTAGTCGGCCACAGCGAACTACGAAACAATACGCCGCTGGCACATGTACGCAGTAGGCGAGAAAACAATACGCCGCTGGCACTTGTACGCAGTAGGCGAGAAAGCAATACGCTGCTGGCGTATAGAACGTCGACATAGAAAAAAAAAGATAGGGACAGAGGGAATCTCGTTGAAACAAATCGGACCAATACGACCGTGTACTTGACCATATTCTCTATCGAACGCACCCGTTAAATACTCCCGCCATTCATGCGCAGATTATTTATACGTAGGTAAATATTCCACTAGTCGTACACCACGAACGACGAAACGATACCCCGCCGGCAATACTGCGCAACGGCCGAAGAAACACTACGCCGCTGGCACTTGCACACAATTCGACTCAGCAATCCGGAGCGACACGAACGGGGACTTGGAATTTTTTCGCTCGGGCTCCGGAGCGACACGAACGGGGACTTAGAATTTTTTCGCTCGGGCTCCGGAGCGACACGATCGCTCCGTTATTCTACGTTCTCTCGGTCCACGGGCATCAGAGAGCAAAACAGCCTAATAGTTTTAGAGTGCCTCAACGATCAGGAATATGGATCTAACGTTCTCGTTTCGAACCGACGACTTTCGGTTCCGGAGCGACACGAACGCTCCATGATTCTCGATTATCTCGACACAGGTAAGAGACAGAGGAGAACAAGTGTATGGTTTTAGAGAGCCACGAGCACCAGGAATAAGGATCTACCGTTGTCATTTCGTTCCGTCGACATTCGGTTCCGGAGCGACACGAACGGGGACTTAGAATTTTTTCGCTCGGGCTCCGGAGCGACACGAACGGGGACTTAGAATTTTTTCGCTCGGGCTCCGGAGCGACACGATCGCTCCGTTATTCTACGTTCTCTCGGTCCACGGGCATCAGAGAGCAAAACAGCCTAATAGTTTTAGAGTGCCTCAACGATCAGGAATATGGATCTAACGTTCTCGTTTCGAACCGACGACTTTCGGTTCCGGAGCGACACGAACGCTCCATGATTCTCGATTATCTCGACACAGGTAAGAGACAGAGGAGAACAAGTGTATGGTTTTAGAGAGCCACGAGCACCAGGAATAAGGATCTACCGTTGTCATTTCGTTCCGTCGACATTCGGTTCCGGAGCGACACGAACGGGGACTTAGAATTTTTTCGCTCGGGCTCCGGAGCGACACGAACGGGGACTTAGAATTTTTTCGCTCGGGCTCCGGAGCGACACGATCGCTCCGTTATTCTACGTTCTCTCGGTCCACGGGCATCAGAGAGCAAAACAGCCTAATAGTTTTAGAGTGCCTCAACGATCAGGAATATGGATCTAACGTTCTCGTTTCGAACCGACGACTTTCGGTTCCGGAGCGACACGAACGCTCCATGATTCTCGATTATCTCGACACAGGTAAGAGACAGAGGAGAACAAGTGTATGGTTTTAGAGAGCCACGAGCACCAGGAATAAGGATCTACCGTTGTCATTTCGTTCCGTCGACATTCGGTTCCGGAGCGACACGAACGGGGACTTAGAATTTTTTCGCTCGGGCTCCGGAGCGACACGAACGGGGACTTAGAATTTTTTCGCTCGGGCTCCGGAGCGACACGATCGCTCCGTTATTCTACGTTCTCTCGGTCCACGGGCATCAGAGAGCAAAACAGCCTAATAGTTTTAGAGTGCCTCAACGATCAGGAATATGGATCTAACGTTCTCGTTTCGAACCGACGACTTTCGGTTCCGGAGCGACACGAACGCTCCATGATTCTCGATTATCTCGACACAGGTAAGAGACAGAGGAGAACAAGTGTATGGTTTTAGAGAGCCACGAGCACCAGGAATAAGGATCTACCGTTGTCATTTCGTTCCGTCGACATTCGGTTCCGGAGCGACACGAACGGGGACTTAGAATTTTTTCGCTCGGGCTCCGGAGCGACACGAACGGGGACTTAGAATTTTTTCGCTCGGGCTCCGGAGCGACACGATCGCTCCGTTATTCTACGTTCTCTCGGTCCACGGGCATCAGAGAGCAAAACAGCCTAATAGTTTTAGAGTGCCTCAACGATCAGGAATATGGATCTAACGTTCTCGTTTCGAACCGACGACTTTCGGTTCCGGAGCGACACGAACGCTCCATGATTCTCGATTATCTCGACACAGGTAAGAGACAGAGGAGAACAAGTGTATGGTTTTAGAGAGCCACGAGCACCAGGAATAAGGATCTACCGTTGTCATTTCGTTCCGTCGACATTCGGTTCCGGAGCGACACGAACGGGGACTTAGAATTTTTTCGCTCGGGCTCCGGAGCGACACGAACGGGGACTTAGAATTTTTTCGCTCGGGCTCCGGAGCGACACGATCGCTCCGTTATTCTACGTTCTCTCGGTCCACGGGCATCAGAGAGCAAAACAGCCTAATAGTTTTAGAGTGCCTCAACGATCAGGAATATGGATCTAACGTTCTCGTTTCGAACCGACGACTTTCGGTTCCGGAGCGACACGAACGCTCCATGATTCTCGATTATCTCGACACAGGTAAGAGACAGAGGAGAACAAGTGTATGGTTTTAGAGAGCCACGAGCACCAGGAATAAGGATCTACCGTTGTCATTTCGTTCCGTCGACATTCGGTTCCGGAGCGACACGAACGGGGACTTAGAATTTTTTCGCTCGGGCTCCGGAGCGACACGAACGGGGACTTAGAATTTTTTCGCTCGGGCTCCGGAGCGACACGATCGCTCCGTTATTCTACGTTCTCTCGGTCCACGGGCATCAGAGAGCAAAACAGCCTAATAGTTTTAGAGTGCCTCAACGATCAGGAATATGGATCTAACGTTCTCGTTTCGAACCGACGACTTTCGGTTCCGGAGCGACACGAACGCTCCATGATTCTCGATTATCTCGACACAGGTAAGAGACAGAGGAGAACAAGTGTATGGTTTTAGAGAGCCACGAGCACCAGGAATAAGGATCTACCGTTGTCATTTCGTTCCGTCGACATTCGGTTCCGGAGCGACACGAACGGGGACTTAGAATTTTTTCGCTCGGGCTCCGGAGCGACACGAACGGGGACTTAGAATTTTTTCGCTCGGGCTCCGGAGCGACACGATCGCTCCGTTATTCTACGTTCTCTCGGTCCACGGGCATCAGAGAGCAAAACAGCCTAATAGTTTTAGAGTGCCTCAACGATCAGGAATATGGATCTAACGTTCTCGTTTCGAACCGACGACTTTCGGTTCCGGAGCGACACGAACGCTCCATGATTCTCGATTATCTCGACACAGGTAAGAGACAGAGGAGAACAAGTGTATGGTTTTAGAGAGCCACGAGCACCAGGAATAAGGATCTACCGTTGTCATTTCGTTCCGTCGACATTCGGTTCCGGAGCGACACGAACGGGGACTTAGAATTTTTTCGCTCGGGCTCCGGAGCGACACGAACGGGGACTTAGAATTTTTTCGCTCGGGCTCCGGAGCGACACGATCGCTCCGTTATTCTACGTTCTCTCGGTCCACGGGCATCAGAGAGCAAAACAGCCTAATAGTTTTAGAGTGCCTCAACGATCAGGAATATGGATCTAACGTTCTCGTTTCGAACCGACGACTTTCGGTTCCGGAGCGACACGAACGCTCCATGATTCTCGATTATCTCGACACAGGTAAGAGACAGAGGAGAACAAGTGTATGGTTTTAGAGAGCCACGAGCACCAGGAATAAGGATCTACCGTTGTCATTTCGTTCCGTCGACATTCGGTTCCGGAGCGACACGAACGGGGACTTAGAATTTTTTCGCTCGGGCTCCGGAGCGACACGAACGGGGACTTAGAATTTTTTCGCTCGGGCTCCGGAGCGACACGATCGCTCCGTTATTCTACGTTCTCTCGGTCCACGGGCATCAGAGAGCAAAACAGCCTAATAGTTTTAGAGTGCCTCAACGATCAGGAATATGGATCTAACGTTCTCGTTTCGAACCGACGACTTTCGGTTCCGGAGCGACACGAACGCTCCATGATTCTCGATTATCTCGACACAGGTAAGAGACAGAGGAGAACAAGTGTATGGTTTTAGAGAGCCACGAGCACCAGGAATAAGGATCTACCGTTGTCATTTCGTTCCGTCGACATTCGGTTCCGGAGCGACACGAACGGGGACTTAGAATTTTTTCGCTCGGGCTCCGGAGCGACACGAACGGGGACTTAGAATTTTTTCGCTCGGGCTCCGGAGCGACACGATCGCTCCGTTATTCTACGTTCTCTCGGTCCACGGGCATCAGAGAGCAAAACAGCCTAATAGTTTTAGAGTGCCTCAACGATCAGGAATATGGATCTAACGTTCTCGTTTCGAACCGACGACTTTCGGTTCCGGAGCGACACGAACGCTCCATGATTCTCGATTATCTCGACACAGGTAAGAGACAGAGGAGAACAAGTGTATGGTTTTAGAGAGCCACGAGCACCAGGAATAAGGATCTACCGTTGTCATTTCGTTCCGTCGACATTCGGTTCCGGAGCGACACGAACGGGGACTTAGAATTTTTTCGCTCGGGCTCCGGAGCGACACGAACGGGGACTTAGAATTTTTTCGCTCGGGCTCCGGAGCGACACGATCGCTCCGTTATTCTACGTTCTCTCGGTCCACGGGCATCAGAGAGCAAAACAGCCTAATAGTTTTAGAGTGCCTCAACGATCAGGAATATGGATCTAACGTTCTCGTTTCGAACCGACGACTTTCGGTTCCGGAGCGACACGAACGCTCCATGATTCTCGATTATCTCGACACAGGTAAGAGACAGAGGAGAACAAGTGTATGGTTTTAGAGAGCCACGAGCACCAGGAATAAGGATCTACCGTTGTCATTTCGTTCCGTCGACATTCGGTTCCGGAGCGACACGAACGGGGACTTAGAATTTTTTCGCTCGGGCTCCGGAGCGACACGAACGGGGACTTAGAATTTTTTCGCTCGGGCTCCGGAGCGACACGATCGCTCCGTTATTCTACGTTCTCTCGGTCCACGGGCATCAGAGAGCAAAACAGCCTAATAGTTTTAGAGTGCCTCAACGATCAGGAATATGGATCTAACGTTCTCGTTTCGAACCGACGACTTTCGGTTCCGGAGCGACACGAACGCTCCATGATTCTCGATTATCTCGACACAGGTAAGAGACAGAGGAGAACAAGTGTATGGTTTTAGAGAGCCACGAGCACCAGGAATAAGGATCTACCGTTGTCATTTCGTTCCGTCGACATTCGGTTCCGGAGCGACACGAACGGGGACTTAGAATTTTTTCGCTCGGGCTCCGGAGCGACACGAACGGGGACTTAGAATTTTTTCGCTCGGGCTCCGGAGCGACACGATCGCTCCGTTATTCTACGTTCTCTCGGTCCACGGGCATCAGAGAGCAAAACAGCCTAATAGTTTTAGAGTGCCTCAACGATCAGGAATATGGATCTAACGTTCTCGTTTCGAACCGACGACTTTCGGTTCCGGAGCGACACGAACGCTCCATGATTCTCGATTATCTCGACACAGGTAAGAGACAGAGGAGAACAAGTGTATGGTTTTAGAGAGCCACGAGCACCAGGAATAAGGATCTACCGTTGTCATTTCGTTCCGTCGACATTCGGTTCCGGAGCGACACGAACGGGGACTTAGAATTTTTTCGCTCGGGCTCCGGAGCGACACGAACGGGGACTTAGAATTTTTTCGCTCGGGCTCCGGAGCGACACGATCGCTCCGTTATTCTACGTTCTCTCGGTCCACGGGCATCAGAGAGCAAAACAGCCTAATAGTTTTAGAGTGCCTCAACGATCAGGAATATGGATCTAACGTTCTCGTTTCGAACCGACGACTTTCGGTTCCGGAGCGACACGAACGCTCCATGATTCTCGATTATCTCGACACAGGTAAGAGACAGAGGAGAACAAGTGTATGGTTTTAGAGAGCCACGAGCACCAGGAATAAGGATCTACCGTTGTCATTTCGTTCCGTCGACATTCGGTTCCGGAGCGACACGAACGGGGACTTAGAATTTTTTCGCTCGGGCTCCGGAGCGACACGAACGGGGACTTAGAATTTTTTCGCTCGGGCTCCGGAGCGACACGATCGCTCCGTTATTCTACGTTCTCTCGGTCCACGGGCATCAGAGAGCAAAACAGCCTAATAGTTTTAGAGTGCCTCAACGATCAGGAATATGGATCTAACGTTCTCGTTTCGAACCGACGACTTTCGGTTCCGGAGCGACACGAACGCTCCATGATTCTCGATTATCTCGACACAGGTAAGAGACAGAGGAGAACAAGTGTATGGTTTTAGAGAGCCACGAGCACCAGGAATAAGGATCTACCGTTGTCATTTCGTTCCGTCGACATTCGGTTCCGGAGCGACACGAACGGGGACTTAGAATTTTTTCGCTCGGGCTCCGGAGCGACACGAACGGGGACTTAGAATTTTTTCGCTCGGGCTCCGGAGCGACACGATCGCTCCGTTATTCTACGTTCTCTCGGTCCACGGGCATCAGAGAGCAAAACAGCCTAATAGTTTTAGAGTGCCTCAACGATCAGGAATATGGATCTAACGTTCTCGTTTCGAACCGACGACTTTCGGTTCCGGAGCGACACGAACGCTCCATGATTCTCGATTATCTCGACACAGGTAAGAGACAGAGGAGAACAAGTGTATGGTTTTAGAGAGCCACGAGCACCAGGAATAAGGATCTACCGTTGTCATTTCGTTCCGTCGACATTCGGTTCCGGAGCGACACGAACGGGGACTTAGAATTTTTTCGCTCGGGCTCCGGAGCGACACGAACGGGGACTTAGAATTTTTTCGCTCGGGCTCCGGAGCGACACGATCGCTCCGTTATTCTACGTTCTCTCGGTCCACGGGCATCAGAGAGCAAAACAGCCTAATAGTTTTAGAGTGCCTCAACGATCAGGAATATGGATCTAACGTTCTCGTTTCGAACCGACGACTTTCGGTTCCGGAGCGACACGAACGCTCCATGATTCTCGATTATCTCGACACAGGTAAGAGACAGAGGAGAACAAGTGTATGGTTTTAGAGAGCCACGAGCACCAGGAATAAGGATCTACCGTTGTCATTTCGTTCCGTCGACATTCGGTTCCGGAGCGACACGAACGGGGACTTAGAATTTTTTCGCTCGGGCTCCGGAGCGACACGAACGGGGACTTAGAATTTTTTCGCTCGGGCTCCGGAGCGACACGATCGCTCCGTTATTCTACGTTCTCTCGGTCCACGGGCATCAGAGAGCAAAACAGCCTAATAGTTTTAGAGTGCCTCAACGATCAGGAATATGGATCTAACGTTCTCGTTTCGAACCGACGACTTTCGGTTCCGGAGCGACACGAACGCTCCATGATTCTCGATTATCTCGACACAGGTAAGAGACAGAGGAGAACAAGTGTATGGTTTTAGAGAGCCACGAGCACCAGGAATAAGGATCTACCGTTGTCATTTCGTTCCGTCGACATTCGGTTCCGGAGCGACACGAACGGGGACTTAGAATTTTTTCGCTCGGGCTCCGGAGCGACACGAACGGGGACTTAGAATTTTTTCGCTCGGGCTCCGGAGCGACACGATCGCTCCGTTATTCTACGTTCTCTCGGTCCACGGGCATCAGAGAGCAAAACAGCCTAATAGTTTTAGAGTGCCTCAACGATCAGGAATATGGATCTAACGTTCTCGTTTCGAACCGACGACTTTCGGTTCCGGAGCGACACGAACGCTCCATGATTCTCGATTATCTCGACACAGGTAAGAGACAGAGGAGAACAAGTGTATGGTTTTAGAGAGCCACGAGCACCAGGAATAAGGATCTACCGTTGTCATTTCGTTCCGTCGACATTCGGTTCCGGAGCGACACGAACGGGGACTTAGAATTTTTTCGCTCGGGCTCCGGAGCGACACGAACGGGGACTTAGAATTTTTTCGCTCGGGCTCCGGAGCGACACGATCGCTCCGTTATTCTACGTTCTCTCGGTCCACGGGCATCAGAGAGCAAAACAGCCTAATAGTTTTAGAGTGCCTCAACGATCAGGAATATGGATCTAACGTTCTCGTTTCGAACCGACGACTTTCGGTTCCGGAGCGACACGAACGCTCCATGATTCTCGATTATCTCGACACAGGTAAGAGACAGAGGAGAACAAGTGTATGGTTTTAGAGAGCCACGAGCACCAGGAATAAGGATCTACCGTTGTCATTTCGTTCCGTCGACATTCGGTTCCGGAGCGACACGAACGGGGACTTAGAATTTTTTCGCTCGGGCTCCGGAGCGACACGAACGGGGACTTAGAATTTTTTCGCTCGGGCTCCGGAGCGACACGATCGCTCCGTTATTCTACGTTCTCTCGGTCCACGGGCATCAGAGAGCAAAACAGCCTAATAGTTTTAGAGTGCCTCAACGATCAGGAATATGGATCTAACGTTCTCGTTTCGAACCGACGACTTTCGGTTCCGGAGCGACACGAACGCTCCATGATTCTCGATTATCTCGACACAGGTAAGAGACAGAGGAGAACAAGTGTATGGTTTTAGAGAGCCACGAGCACCAGGAATAAGGATCTACCGTTGTCATTTCGTTCCGTCGACATTCGGTTCCGGAGCGACACGAACGGGGACTTAGAATTTTTTCGCTCGGGCTCCGGAGCGACACGAACGGGGACTTAGAATTTTTTCGCTCGGGCTCCGGAGCGACACGATCGCTCCGTTATTCTACGTTCTCTCGGTCCACGGGCATCAGAGAGCAAAACAGCCTAATAGTTTTAGAGTGCCTCAACGATCAGGAATATGGATCTAACGTTCTCGTTTCGAACCGACGACTTTCGGTTCCGGAGCGACACGAACGCTCCATGATTCTCGATTATCTCGACACAGGTAAGAGACAGAGGAGAACAAGTGTATGGTTTTAGAGAGCCACGAGCACCAGGAATAAGGATCTACCGTTGTCATTTCGTTCCGTCGACATTCGGTTCCGGAGCGACACGAACGGGGACTTAGAATTTTTTCGCTCGGGCTCCGGAGCGACACGAACGGGGACTTAGAATTTTTTCGCTCGGGCTCCGGAGCGACACGATCGCTCCGTTATTCTACGTTCTCTCGGTCCACGGGCATCAGAGAGCAAAACAGCCTAATAGTTTTAGAGTGCCTCAACGATCAGGAATATGGATCTAACGTTCTCGTTTCGAACCGACGACTTTCGGTTCCGGAGCGACACGAACGCTCCATGATTCTCGATTATCTCGACACAGGTAAGAGACAGAGGAGAACAAGTGTATGGTTTTAGAGAGCCACGAGCACCAGGAATAAGGATCTACCGTTGTCATTTCGTTCCGTCGACATTCGGTTCCGGAGCGACACGAACGGGGACTTAGAATTTTTTCGCTCGGGCTCCGGAGCGACACGAACGGGGACTTAGAATTTTTTCGCTCGGGCTCCGGAGCGACACGATCGCTCCGTTATTCTACGTTCTCTCGGTCCACGGGCATCAGAGAGCAAAACAGCCTAATAGTTTTAGAGTGCCTCAACGATCAGGAATATGGATCTAACGTTCTCGTTTCGAACCGACGACTTTCGGTTCCGGAGCGACACGAACGCTCCATGATTCTC
>NW_027480821.1:50000-57500 GCF_051401765.1 Calliopsis andreniformis
TGCATACTCGCGCGGCAGAGAGAGGAGAGAGAGCGTGCTTGCCAGCTGCTTGCGCGAGGCTGCGCCCGTTTCTCCTATTTTCGGTGGGAATAATGAAAAGCGAGCGAAGAAGAGGTTAAGGAGAATAACCGATATGAGCGCACGAGTGCGAAAGCAAACGTTTTCCCATTCGCATCCCGCTCCCGGTGTTTCTTCGTCTCTTTACCTCGTTGTTCTCTCCGAACCGTCCAGCGGATGTGGACCCTCTCTTGAGAAAGAGAGGGCCCGGGTAACCTAGGACGCGACACGTATCCCGCGTCGATGTGCGGCCGTAGGGTACGTATTCCTGCCGTGTGAACAACAACTGTGGACCGGCTGTTAACAGCTTCGACTTTCGTGAGTCTGACTCCCAAGAATAATGGAATTTGTGTGTGAATTTAAGGGGATGAGAAAGACCGATCGAAGCCGGCTGCGAAGTCCGTTCTAATCGGCTATCCAAATCAGGAGGGGAATACGTACGTGCAGGGCGCTGCGACAATAAAATGGGGGGTGTCGTTTCAGAGGAGAACACCGTGGATGTACGTGGTTCACTTGATCGGGGTATCCCCGTCGGCTCCATCGTACTCTCCAGGTTGATCCTAGGTTTTTAAATGTACTCTACGCCTGGCCGTTACGGGAACCGTTCGCAATTGCGTGGCGGTCTCCGTGCGGAACCGCATCCCAGAGACCCCTGTGTCGTCACTTTCGTTCGTTCGGACGAAGTGTCGCGACGCCCGAACCTCCATCGACCGTGTGCTAGTTGGAGGCGCGGGTCTCGGATTCTTCCGAACCCGAGAACTATATACGAGTATGATATATATATATACATGAACACAGAATATTAAAATACAACCCTGAACGGTGGATCACTTGGCTCGTGGGTCGATGAAGAACGCAGCTAATTGCGCGTCAACGTGTGAACTGCAGGACACATGAACATCGACATTTCGAACGCACATTGCGGTCCACGGATACAATTCCTGGACCACGCCTGGCTGAGGGTCGTTCACGTAACCTTAAGACTGCTTACGTTGGCATCTCGGTGTCACGTACGAGCGATTGTTGGACCGTTCGTCGGCGTTTGCCGCGGTCGCACGAAAACAAGCGAGAATACGCTCTAGACGTCATGGAGGGAAGAAGGTTGTGTGTACGCGGCAGATGACTGGAGACATCGTCGTCATCGTCGTTGCTTTGTCGTTCCGGACTTGCGTGAGTGCTAATTTTCACACGGCGTCGTGAGTCGCTTAATTTGTCGACCGCCCGTGTGTGTATGTGCACCGCTCCGGACGCAAGCGCGCGGACGTACGATCATCGACCAGCCTCCGTGTCTCGCCAAATACCCTCGTGATTGTTAACAGACAGCGTTCGCTTTTCGTGCGAGTTTTCATCCGCGCTCCCGACGTAGTCTGAAATGATGCGTGTAAGAAAGAGGCGTGCGTAACCCGCAACGACACACAAGAGAGTTTGTCGTGAGACTACAGAGAAGGACAATGAAAGGGTGTGCGAGTGAGCATGAACACGAGATCGCGTATACCCCACCCGTGTAGTGTGGTGAAGAAATGTATGACGAGAAACAGAGCCCCAGGGATTCTAGAGGGATCGTCTTGTTGCAGGAACAACGCGAAAAGGAGGCACTCATTCGTCGAAACGATGAAGTTCCGGGATGCATCTTCCCCGGCCACGTTTCGGTCGAGTCGTTTGTGGCTCCGTGAATGTGTTGTGTTGTACTACAACTTGTTTCTGTATCCTGAATCCTCTTTGGCGAGGCTTACACAGCCGCCATATATATGACTCATCACATAGGGATGACTTCTCTCCTAGAAGGAGGAGGTGGAAAGGTAGCAGCGTCCGGTCGCCCCATGTCTTCGCGTTAGTCGATCGCCGAGAGAGACCGCGCGTCAAGTCCGGTCGTCCAGTCCACGAAAGCTATACAAAAAGCAAGCGGACGGGCGTTAAACCATACCGGCAGTCGCCTGGCGAGAGTCTCTCTCCTTTAGATCGAATTAAACGAGACGCGAAGATGCTTTGGTGTGGCGCATTAAGGACGATGTGACTTACTTTCCGCTGATCACTTCTGGCGAATTACGAGGAGCTTCCTTACCTTTGGAAACGCTGCTGTTGCGTTACGACAACATATTCCGAAGGCACACGGCGAAGTTGGGACGACGCATCGAACATGATCTCAAGTCTCTCTCTCATTTCCCATTTCTCGTAACATTCGTTCACACACTCTGCCTGGTCCGCTTCTCTCGGTTGTGTGCCCCCGTTGTACGAGGATTACGCCACAGCTTCTTTCGTCATTTTTACACATATATAAAATATATCACTCTACGTGTGTGATATATTTAACACGTATACGACGACCTCAGAGTAGGCGAGATTACCCGCTGAATTTAAGCATATTACTAAGCGGAGGAAAAGAAACTAACAAGGATTTCCTTAGTAGCGGCGAGCGAACAGGAAAGAGCCCAGCACTGAATCCCGCGGTACTGCCGCAGGGAAATGTAGTGTTCGGGAGGATCCGTTTATCCCGTGACGTTGCATCGCGTCCAAGTCCATCTTGAATGGGGCCATTTACCCATAGAGGGTGCCAGGCCCGTAGCGACCGGTGCGCGTCTCGGGAGGGTCTCTCCTTAGAGTCGGGTTGCTTGAGAATGCAGCCCTAAGTGGGTGGTAAACTCCATCTAAGGCTAAATACAACCACGAGACCGATAGCGAACAAGTACCGTGAGGGAAAGTTGAAAAGAACTTTGAAGAGAGAGTTCAAGAGTACGTGAAACCGTTCAGGGGTAAACCTGAGAAACCCAAAAGTTCGAAAGGGGAGATTCATCGTCGACAAATGCTGGCTCCCGTTGGTGCGCGAAACCCCGAAAGGGGTGTCCGTCGCTTTTCCGCAAGGAGGGCGCACGGATGTTACGGCCAACGGCGAACGTTCCGGCTACGTAGACGTGCACTTCTCCCCTAGTAGGACGTCGCGACCCGTTGCGTGTCGGTCTACGGCCCGGGCGGTTAGACCGTTGCGTCGCCTTGTGCGTGCGCGACGGACCCTCGGTGACCCGACCGGCTGCGCGACGGTGTTCCCCCAGATGGTATCGGGCCGCAACCAGTCTTCTCATTCGAACGGTGCGTCAGGCCCGCCGCAAGCTCGGTCAGCTTTGTTTGCCCTGTGGTACGGACGTCTTTCCCGTTCACGGGCCTGGCCAGCTGTTAGCCGGCGGAGCCCTCGGACTGGCCAAGCTTTGAATTACCTGTCGGCGGCGCTATTGCTTTGGGTACTCTCAGGACCCGTCTTGAAACACGGACCAAGGAGCCTAACATGTGCGCGAGTCATTGGGATGAGTAAACCTAAAGGCGAAATGAAAGTGAAGGTCGTCCTTTGCGTCGGCCGAGGGAGGATGGGCGCTGCATAGTGCTCCGCACTCCCGGGGCGTCTCGTTCTCATTGCGAGAAGAGGCGCACCTAGAGCGTACACGTTGGTACCCGAAAGATGGTGAACTATGCCTGGTCAGGACGAAGTCAGGGGAAACCCTGATGGAGGTCCGTAGCGATTCTGACGTGCAAATCGATCGCTGGAACTAGGTATAGGGGCGAAAGACTAATCAAACCATCTAGTAGCTGGTTCCCTCCGAAGTTTCCCTCAGGATAGCTGGCACTCACTCCTCCGTTCCTTCGGGGACGCGTCGAGTCTCATCTGGTAAAGCGAATGATTAGAGGCCTTGGGGCCGAAACGACCTCAACCTATTCTCAAACTTTAAATGGGTGAGATCTCTGGCTTGCTTGGTTCATTGAAGCCACGAGATTTCGGATTAGAGTGCCAAGTGGGCCAATTTTGGTAAGCAGAACTGGCGCTGTGGGATGAACCAAACGCAGAGTTAAGGCGCCTAAGTCGACGTTTATGGGATACCATGAAAGGCGTTGGTTGCTTAAGACAGCAGGACGGTGGCCATGGAAGTCGGAATCCGCTAAGGAGTGTGTAACAACTCACCTGCCGAAGCAACTAGCCCTGAAAATGGATGGCGCTGAAGCGTCGCGCCTATACTCTGCCGTCAGCGGCAAGTGGGGAGGGACGGTGCCATTACTGGTGACCGTCCTCCATGAAGCCCTGACGAGTAGGAGGGTCGCGGCGGTGTGCGCAGAAGGGTCTGGGCGTGAGCCTGCCTGGAGCCGCCGTCGGTGCAGATCTTGGTGGTAGTAGCAAATACTCTAGCGAGACCCTGGAGGACTGACGTGGAGAAGGGTTTCGTGTGAACAGCCGTTGCACACGAGTCAGTCGATCCTAAGCCCTAAGAGAAATCCTATGCAAATGTGGTGTCCTAAAATCAATGTCTGCAAACATATTATTATACAAAGAGATAAATTGAAAGATAAAAAAAAGAGACACACACACGTTGGGCGAAAGGGAATCCGGTTGCTATTCCGGAACCCGGCAGCGGAACCGTTTAACATCCGGGCCCTCATTGAGTGTTCGTCGGGGTAACCCAAAATGACCTGGAGAAGCCGTCGGGAGATCTGGGAAGAGTTTTCTTTTCTGTATAAGCGTTCGAGTTCCCTGGAAACTTCTAGCAAGGAGATAGGGTTCGGAACGCGAAGAGCACCGCAGTTGCTGCGGTGTCTGGATATTCCCCTCGGACCTTGAAAATCCAGGAGAGGGCCACGGGAGGTCTCGCGCCGGTTCGTACCCATATCCGCAGCAGGTCTCCAAGGTCAAGAGCCTCTAGTCGATAGATTAATGTAGGTAAGGGAAGTCGGCAAATTGGATCCGTAACTTCGGAATAAGGATTGGCTCTGAGGAGCGGGGCGTGTCGGGCTTGGTCGGGAAGCGGGTCTGGCTGACGTGCCGGGCCTGGGCGAGGTGAAGGGTCTTAGACTTCGGTCGACGTCCTGGGATCCGAACTCGGTCCCGTGCCTTGGCCTCCCGCGGATCTTCCTTGCTGCGAGGCTTCCGCGTCGGTTCAGCCGTCGCGTGTCGTTTCTTCGGCCGCCATTCAACGCTCGGCTCAGAACTGGCACGGACCAGGGGAATCCGACTGTCTAATTAAAACAAAGCATTGCGATGGCCCCCGCGGGTGTTGACGCAATGTGATTTCTGCCCAGTGCTCTGAATGTCAACGTGAAGAAATTCAAAAAAGCGCGGGTAAACGGCGGGAGTAACTATGACTCTCTTAAGGCGGTCGCTTGAGGTGTCGGGCCGGCTTGCCGGTCTAGTATCCGAGACCAGACCTTAAGAATCATAGTTTAGCAAGCAGCCGCCTCTTCGCTGGTTCCCGCCATAAGTACCCCTTCGGGGGGAAACCAAGAGCTGCCTCTGCGACCACCGACCTTTTAGGGTTGCCAGCCCACTAGGTCGTAATTGTCGGCCCAAGAATATATAGAAAAGCCTCGGATGAAACCTATATAACCGGAGGGCCCTCAGGCTCATCCGGCCCGACAAATTCGGACGACGCCAATCCGGTCGAATCATATTCTTGCCGGTTTCCGAACTGTGGAAGGTCCTTCGCCACCTCGAGGGGCAGAGGTGTACATGAACAGCGTACACACAAGAGTTGGTACGATGAGAGGCAGGTCGAGCAAATCGACTCCAAGAAGGCACCGTGGAGTGCCGAAGAACAAGCGCTCCTGGCACGGCAGGAGGCGCATCTCACCCTTGATGGAGTCAGATTTATTAATCAAGCTTTAATGCCATTGTTTCCTCATAGAACTCTTGAGTCCATAAAAGGACAGAGGAAATACCAAAAGCACAAAGATTCAGTCTTAGAAATAATCAAGGAATTGACGGAAGAACAAAATGAGTTGACACAAAACCAAGACGTTGGGGAAACACCAATCCCACAGAATGGTGACTTACTGCAATCCATCCAAAAGCTATTTGGTCAACTGGAGCCTCTAGATGGCTCTCAATTCCTAGCAGATCATTTGGGTCGGATCTGCGAGAGCATAGCCGTATGGTCGATAGAAAAGATCTACGAAGAACTAGAGATCTATCTTCTTCAAGCATTTCCTATCAAGCCTAGGAAAAAGCCTAAACCCTCTAAATGCGCAACAAACCGTCCGCTTTCAAAACGAAAGGCGAGACGCATTGAGTACGCCAGAACTCAGAAGGCCTGGAATAAGAATCCTTGCAACTGTGCAAGAATAATTCTTAAAAGTAAAACGTTAGATAAACCTCCGGCCAAACGCGACATGATCAATTTCTGGCGTACCACAATGACAAATGGGACCGACGAATCCCCTGAAAAAGAGCGAGAGCGACCAGAAATTAGGGACTTATGGCAACCTGTGGTCCCAGATGAAATTATTAAATCCTTCCCGGAGCTTACCACCTGCCCGGGCCCAGATGGGTTAACAACCAGGCAACTGAAGGCAGTCCCAACACATATCCTATGTAGGATATTCAATCTTTTTATACTGTGTGGGAAACTGCCAAAACATCTGCTACGAGCGCGCACAACGCTAATACCCAAAAAGGATGGTGCGCCTAAACCTGAGGACTACAGGCCCATAACGGTCCAATCTATTCTAACAAGGACCTTCCATAAAATAATGGCTAGGCGCCTAACTACACTGGTTTTGCTCGATAAGAGGCAAAAGGCTTTCATTCCGACCGACGGTTGTGCCTCAAACATTTTTGACCTAGACATGATACTGCGCTACCACAGGCAACATTTCAAACCGCTATATATGGCATCGATCGATATTGCAAAAGCCTTCGACTCAGTCTCACACAAGACCATCAGAGACACTCTTGGGATCATGGGTCTGCCCAAGCCCATGATTAACTATATTATGGATTCATATCATCGATGCTCAACAACACTGACTTGTGACGGCTGGGAGTCAGAGAGCATCACACCAACATGTGGAGTCAAGCAAGGGGACCCCTTGTCACCCATAATATTTAACATGGTGATTGATAGACTCCTTCGGCGACTACCACCTGAGATCGGCGTTAAAATAGGCGATATCACCTATAACGCATTAATATTCGCCGACGATATGATCTTTCTGGCTTCTACACCAAGGGGCCTACAGACCATTATCGACAAAGCCTCTGACTTCCTAGCAAAATGTGGGCTTTACATCAATGCGTCCAAGTCGTTTACAGTGGCTCTAAGAAATGTTCCACATATTAAGAAATCTGTGGTTGATGCTAAGACGCAATTTGAGTGCCGAGGGTACAAATTACCATCGCTCAAAAGAGAAAGCGAGTGGAAATATCTTGGAGTTCCTTTTACACCAGAGGGACTAACGGTGACCAAGCCAGAAACACAGCTGCAAGAGGCTGTAAATAAATTAACCAAGGCACCGTTAAAGCCGCAGCAAAGGTTATTTGCCCTGCGTGTCCTGGTTCTTCCAGGACTCTACCACCTCCTAACGTTGGGAAGCACTACGCTTAGTAGGCTTAAGAAAATAGACACAATAACCAGAGCTGCGGTTAGGAAATGGTTGTGTCTACCACACGACACACCAAACGCCTTTTTCCAC
>NW_027480821.1:62500-72500 GCF_051401765.1 Calliopsis andreniformis
ATCAGAAGCATTTCTGACTTTGAGGTTGATATCTCGAGTTTCTGCTCTTTTGTCCATCGTATTATTACTGCGGTAGCAGCGTTTGCCTTCCTTTCTATTTCTTGCCTTGAGTTGCCGCTTACGACAACTGCAAGGTCATCTGCATATGCAATGGCCTCATATGATTCCGCTGTTAGTAGTTGTAACAGCTCATCAAAAATAAGGTTCCAGAATTGTGGGCCTAATATTGAGCCCTGTGGGCATCCCTTATTCACTGCCTTTTTAATGAAAGTATATACAGATGTCATCTGTATAGTTCTTTCGGATAGGTAGCTTTGTGTTAGTTTGTATAAATTTTTAGGACATTGTCTGCGCTTCAGATTTTTAAGCACACTGGGCCACCAGACGTTATCGAAGGCTCCAGTTATGTCAAAAAATAGTGCAAACGCATATTTTTCTTCTGAGTTCCTGACTATTTCCTTAAGCTTCATAATAGCGTCTTCGGTTGATTTTCCTTTTCGGAATCCAAACTGTCTGTCAGATGTGAATTCGTGTTCATTGAATATGCTGTCCATACGTTTAGCAATTAATTTCTCCAATACTTTTCCGAGTGCTGGAAGCAATGTTATCGGTCTATAGGATGTAGGATTAGACTCGTCCTTGTTTTCTCCTTTGAGGAGAATTCGGACATTGCCTTCCTTCCATTGTTTTGGGAAAATACCCTTCTCAAGGCAGCTATTAAAGAGTTTCGTGATTTCGGTGGTAAGCATGGGCCATGCATGTTTAATAATTTCATTTTCGATCATATCCAGTCCTGGAGCCTTCTTATGTTTAATGTTCCTTATTATGTTTCCAACTTCCTCTGCAGTAAAACTGGGTGTATCCAAGGTATCTGGTGGCAGCCCAATTTCATACCGAATTCTTCTGTGAATTCTTGTTTCCGTTGCTACAGTATCATCCGGAATCAAAGTGTTGAGTAAAACTGCAGCAGTTTGATTCCAGGTGAGTGTGTGCAAATTCCCATCCCTTATGCTTTGGAGAGCCTTCTCAATTTTCATTTTCTTCATCTGGATTTTATAGACGATACCCCAAGGGTTTTCATTTCCTTCACCGGAAACAAAGTTTCGCCAACTTTCAGCCTTTGCTGCTCGGATTGCAGACACATAGTTATTTCTTAAAGTGTTGTATAGCTGTCTACGTTCAGTCTTCAACACTTGATTTGTTGTCCTCATGTACAGATGCCTAGCTTTACACACTTTACCTCTAAGGTCAGTAAGTCTGTTGTTCCACCAGGGAACTGACTTAAAGAATTGTTTCTTTTTTGGAATGCTTGCCTCACATGCTTCAATTATTGCAGACTCCACTTCTTCCGATAGCTCTTGAGGTTCTAAACTCTCAATTCTATCACTTCTAAGTTTTTCATCGCGCACTGTCTGGAGATACTCAGTGAAGCTGTCCCAATTTGCCCTTTTGATGTTGTATCGGCCTGTCTTTTTGTTGTTTAGTTTTTCTGTGTTAAGAGAGATTTCAAATGTGATCACTCTATGATCACTCGTGACGAAATTAGGGTTTACAACCCAATTTCGTATTTTGTTGTAACAGGCTCCTGAGGCAAGTGTGATGTCTATGTTTGATTGTCCACGAACATTTGCAAAGGTAGTGTGTCTTGTTTGTTTATTCACAATGAATAAGGAATGTTGTGAAATGAAGTCTTCCATCGCTTCGCCCCTGGTATCAGATAACCTGCTGTACCATTGTGGGGAACTCGCATTTGCATCCAGGCAAATAACGATTTGTTGTCCTCTTAATGCTTGCATTACTTTATCCAGATGCCTTAGGTATGGTTCAATTGGTTCACAGCATTGAAGGTATGCGTTTACCAAGTAGAAGCTCTCTCTTTCTGTGCTAACTTCAGCACACACAATATGTGTGTTACTAAGTTGTTCGATTTTAAGCACGTTTATGAACCTATTTATCGGCACAACTGCTGATTTGACTCTATCCGCAGTGCTGATGGAAGCTATTTCTTTTCTATCTGTTAACACACGTGTTGCTACGCCCATTCCACAGATGACGTTTCTATAACTGTAGGGCTCTTGTATGAGGAGAATATCAATGTTCTTCTCAAAGGCTATTTGCCGAAGCTCATCCATTACGATTTTAGAACCTTGAGCATTTATTTGTGCAAGTTTTAGTTTGATCGTTCCATTGTATAAAGTTGTTTGGCTATTTATGTCCATAATCAACCTTTGTTATGTATAGTTCAAATGCTGCTCGATAAGCTGGGCAGGTTTTGGTTCTGGAGGAGTGGTCACATTTCTTCCTAACTCTTTTGCAATTGATACAGGTTGGGTTTTCCTTTCCTTTAGGGCATGTTTTGTATGTGTGTCCTGTATCTCCACAATGACCACATGTTTCTGTTTCAGCTTTGCAGTATTTGGAGATATGTCCAAAGCTCTGGCATTTAAAACACCGACTTACAGGAACATAATCCTTTATGGGGCACGAGTTCCAACCGATGAAAACTCGGTTTTTCTTCTTGAGTGTTCCTCTTGCATAAGGTGAGACTTCAATCACCCAATTTACAGTTTCTTTACTTCTATCTCCTGTCTTGAAACGCAATTTGCAGTTCTTCTTGAAGTCTTCTATAGAGAATTCTTCAAGGTTCTGCAGTCTCAAGGAAGAGATTAATTCCTTCTCAGAAAGTTCCTTCGGAACATTATATATGATCATTAAAGGCTGCTTCTTTTCTGGAAGGCTAGCCTTGAGTCCAGCAATCTCCAGCTTTTCGCTCTTGAGAAGAGCTTCGATATCTTCTTTAGAGTTGGTTTCCAGTAAGATTCCATTATTTTTTATCTGCTTTATGTTCTTGATCTTGAGCTTTTCCTTAGAGGGGATAATACTTTTCTCAAGTATCTTTTTTGTTTCCTCACTGCTAGAAATTTTGCTTTCAGTTGCAGGAAACACTGTGACTATGTTCCTGGGCGCTTTAACTGCTTTTTCCGGCATTATTCTAGTCTGTATTTCTTTTGCTTTTTCGGCATAGGTTTTTTGTGGAACCGAGATATATTTCTTGAGGCTGTTTAGCTTTTCTACTGCATTACTTATTGTAGAGCTGAAATTCTGCAGGTCACTTTCTATTTTCTCTTTTTCTTCTTTTTCCTTCAGTTTTTCTTGAAGTAACTTATTTTCTTCTAAAGTTTTGAGTACAAAGGTTCGTACTTCTCGGACCTTCATCCAGACTTGTTTCACTTCGGGAAGTTGTGTTGACTCACAAGCTGACATTGTTAAGGATATCAGCTCATCGATGAGGGGTATACCCGTTGGTTGCTCGTTGCTGTCAGCAGCATCTTTGTTTTCTGGTTGCTTTTCTTCTTCAGATGAAGAGTCACTCACATACTGTTGGGACACAGCTGTTTTCCTCTTGTTCTTTTTCCTCCTGACGTGATGTCCTGACACAGACGAGTCTGTCTCTGACTTAGCTGCCATAATTTCTTTCCTCTTGCGATTTCTGGTGACATCTACTTCCATCCGGCTTCCTTCCTCCTCCTCTTTGTTCTTACATTTAGGGTTTTTTAGGGTTTTGTTGTTTTTAATTAAAGGTATTTTAGAATCCATAGTTGATCCCACGAGTGTGGCGGGTCTGGAAGTCCGCCCGGGCAGAGCCCCCTATGCCCGGGTAAGGCTTTATTGCAACGGAAGGCGCCAGGTATTCCGAGGTTGGTCGCTAGGGACCGGTGCTCCCACCAGCCACGTGCCAACGCAAGGTCGACACGCACCCTCGTCACCGCGCACCATAGCTTGGGGTTAGGGACTTATTATAGAGGATATTCCCCTCGCAGCCCGGTCGATTAAGACAAGGCTCCCGGTTCTTCAGATGCCGCGTACCGCTATGGCAGTCTAGCGGGTCGTTGCGACACCAGAAGGCTTGCGGTATCTAGTTCTATCCTTGTAGAACTTTATCCTCTTCCATTTTGTCTCTTATTCCTGTTCTGCCATGTATCGGTATTCCTGATTCTTGATTCTTTCTTGAAGTATTTAATATTGATGTTCCTGTGATTCTTGATATTCTTGAAGTTCCTGATAATCCTGAAAATCCTGAAAATCCTGAAAATCCTGAAATTCCTGAAATCCTTGGAGTTTTTAAGTTCTTGAAGTTCCTGAAGTTTTCCTTTATTCCGTGTGATTATTGAAAATTCCTTGCTATTATTTTATCTTGCTGTTCAATTTCTTCTGCCTCTTGATGTGTTATTATAGTTACATATGATTCTGTAGTCAATTTATTCGATAGTCGTTTATAAGGTGTCGCGAAGTTATAGTAGATGAATTTTCCCACCCAAATAGTTATATTGCTCTAATGGACGATGGCTTCGGCTCCATTGTCTTCGTAATTGAGTTGCTGGCGACGGTGGTTTCCACGCCACCTGGGGTCCAGACTAGTACGATCCACTGACCCCTAACACTCCACGTCACCCTCCCTCACAGACGTCGTAACGCTGGTTTCGGGACCACCCCTTCGCTGGACACGGTTGTTCCGAGCCGCAGAGCCCGCTCTGCGTCCGGCCGCCCCCAGTATAGACACATGGTGTCTAGTAGTGCGACTGCTATGCAGATACAGAGGTGACGCTTCCGTGGTCTATTGCCGTGGGACCCGAAGGCCCCCACAACTCAACTCTTCCGATCAACTTTACCACCACCACCGTCCGGGTTTACCACTCACTCTTTCGCGTCCTGAAGACCGGTGCCCCGGCTTCAGGACCCCAGGAGCCCCACGAGGAGGTGAGGTGAGTGGATTTGAACCAGTTGGGCCCGCTAACTTCACCGAAGTCCTCCGAAGGAGTCATCAGTTCCATCGCAGTTCTCGACTCGGTCGTGTTGGACGTGAGTCCGACCAAGAAGTCCCTCCCAGATCTCTTGCTCCCAAAAGATAGGGACAGAGGGAATCTCGTTGAAACAAATCGGACCAATATCAACGTAAACTTGACGATATTCTCTATCGAACGCGCGCGGTGCGCGTTCCCGCCGCGTTTGCGCGCATTGTTTATAAGCGCGCAAACATCCGACTAGTCGGCCACAGCGAACTACGAAACAATACGCCGCTGGCACATGTACGCAGTAGGCGAGAAAACAATACGCCGCTGGCACTTGTACGCAGTAGGTGAGAAAGCAATACGCCGCTGGCGTATAGAACGTCGGCATAGAAAAAAAAAGATAGGGACAGAGGGAATCTCGTTGAAACAAATCGGACCAATATCAACGTAAACTTGACGATATTCTCTATCGAACGCGCGCGGTGCGCGTTCCCGCCGCGTTTGCGCGCATTGTTTATAAGCGCGCAAACATCCGACTAGTCGGCCACAGCGAACTACGAAACAATACGCCGCTGGCACATGTACGCAGTAGGCGAGAAAACAATACGCCGCTGGCACTTGTACGCAGTAGGCGAGAAAGCAATACGCTTCTGGCGTATAGAACGTCGACATAGAAAAAAAAAGATAGGGACAGAGGGAATCTCGTTGAAACAAATCGGACCAATATCAACGTAAACTTGACGATATTCTCTATCGAACGCGCGCGGTGCGCGTTCCCGCCGCGTTTGCGCGCATTGTTTATAAGCGCGCAAACATCCGACTAGTCGGCCACAGCGAACTACGAAACAATACGCCGCTGGCACATGTACGCAGTAGGCGAGAAAACAATACGCCGCTGGCACTTGTACGCAGTAGGCGAGAAAGCAATACGCTGCTGGCGTATAGAACGTCGACATAGAAAAAAAAAGATAGGGACAGAGGGAATCTCGTTGAAACAAATCGGACCAATACGACCGTGTACTTGACCATATTCTCTATCGAACGCACCCGTTAAATACTCCCGCCATTCATGCGCAGATTATTTATACGTAGGTAAATATTCCACTAGTCGTACACCACGAACGACGAAACGATACCCCGCCGGCAATACTGCGCAACGGCCGAAGAAACACTACGCCGCTGGCACTTGCACACAATTCGACTCAGCAATCCGGAGCGACACGAACGGGGACTTGGAATTTTTTCGCTCGGGCTCCGGAGCGACACGAACGGGGACTTAGAATTTTTTCGCTCGGGCTCCGGAGCGACACGAACGGGGACTTAGAATTTTTTCGCTCGGGCTCCGGAGCGACACGATCGCTCCGTTATTCTACGTTCTCTCGGTCCACGGGCATCAGAGAGCAAAACAGCCTAATAGTTTTAGAGTGCCTCAACGATCAGGAATATGGATCTAACGTTCTCGTTTCGAACCGACGACTTTCGGTTCCGGAGCGACACGAACGCTCCATGATTCTCGATTATCTCGACACAGGTAAGAGACAGAGGAGAACAAGTGTATGGTTTTAGAGAGCCACGAGCACCAGGAATAAGGATCTACCGTTGTCATTTCGTTCCGTCGACATTCGGTTCCGGAGCGACACGAACGGGGACTTAGAATTTTTTCGCTCGGGCTCCGGAGCGACACGAACGGGGACTTAGAATTTTTTCGCTCGGGCTCCGGAGCGACACGATCGCTCCGTTATTCTACGTTCTCTCGGTCCACGGGCATCAGAGAGCAAAACAGCCTAATAGTTTTAGAGTGCCTCAACGATCAGGAATATGGATCTAACGTTCTCGTTTCGAACCGACGACTTTCGGTTCCGGAGCGACACGAACGCTCCATGATTCTCGATTATCTCGACACAGGTAAGAGACAGAGGAGAACAAGTGTATGGTTTTAGAGAGCCACGAGCACCAGGAATAAGGATCTACCGTTGTCATTTCGTTCCGTCGACATTCGGTTCCGGAGCGACACGAACGGGGACTTAGAATTTTTTCGCTCGGGCTCCGGAGCGACACGAACGGGGACTTAGAATTTTTTCGCTCGGGCTCCGGAGCGACACGATCGCTCCGTTATTCTACGTTCTCTCGGTCCACGGGCATCAGAGAGCAAAACAGCCTAATAGTTTTAGAGTGCCTCAACGATCAGGAATATGGATCTAACGTTCTCGTTTCGAACCGACGACTTTCGGTTCCGGAGCGACACGAACGCTCCATGATTCTCGATTATCTCGACACAGGTAAGAGACAGAGGAGAACAAGTGTATGGTTTTAGAGAGCCACGAGCACCAGGAATAAGGATCTACCGTTGTCATTTCGTTCCGTCGACATTCGGTTCCGGAGCGACACGAACGGGGACTTAGAATTTTTTCGCTCGGGCTCCGGAGCGACACGAACGGGGACTTAGAATTTTTTCGCTCGGGCTCCGGAGCGACACGATCGCTCCGTTATTCTACGTTCTCTCGGTCCACGGGCATCAGAGAGCAAAACAGCCTAATAGTTTTAGAGTGCCTCAACGATCAGGAATATGGATCTAACGTTCTCGTTTCGAACCGACGACTTTCGGTTCCGGAGCGACACGAACGCTCCATGATTCTCGATTATCTCGACACAGGTAAGAGACAGAGGAGAACAAGTGTATGGTTTTAGAGAGCCACGAGCACCAGGAATAAGGATCTACCGTTGTCATTTCGTTCCGTCGACATTCGGTTCCGGAGCGACACGAACGGGGACTTAGAATTTTTTCGCTCGGGCTCCGGAGCGACACGAACGGGGACTTAGAATTTTTTCGCTCGGGCTCCGGAGCGACACGATCGCTCCGTTATTCTACGTTCTCTCGGTCCACGGGCATCAGAGAGCAAAACAGCCTAATAGTTTTAGAGTGCCTCAACGATCAGGAATATGGATCTAACGTTCTCGTTTCGAACCGACGACTTTCGGTTCCGGAGCGACACGAACGCTCCATGATTCTCGATTATCTCGACACAGGTAAGAGACAGAGGAGAACAAGTGTATGGTTTTAGAGAGCCACGAGCACCAGGAATAAGGATCTACCGTTGTCATTTCGTTCCGTCGACATTCGGTTCCGGAGCGACACGAACGGGGACTTAGAATTTTTTCGCTCGGGCTCCGGAGCGACACGAACGGGGACTTAGAATTTTTTCGCTCGGGCTCCGGAGCGACACGATCGCTCCGTTATTCTACGTTCTCTCGGTCCACGGGCATCAGAGAGCAAAACAGCCTAATAGTTTTAGAGTGCCTCAACGATCAGGAATATGGATCTAACGTTCTCGTTTCGAACCGACGACTTTCGGTTCCGGAGCGACACGAACGCTCCATGATTCTCGATTATCTCGACACAGGTAAGAGACAGAGGAGAACAAGTGTATGGTTTTAGAGAGCCACGAGCACCAGGAATAAGGATCTACCGTTGTCATTTCGTTCCGTCGACATTCGGTTCCGGAGCGACACGAACGGGGACTTAGAATTTTTTCGCTCGGGCTCCGGAGCGACACGAACGGGGACTTAGAATTTTTTCGCTCGGGCTCCGGAGCGACACGATCGCTCCGTTATTCTACGTTCTCTCGGTCCACGGGCATCAGAGAGCAAAACAGCCTAATAGTTTTAGAGTGCCTCAACGATCAGGAATATGGATCTAACGTTCTCGTTTCGAACCGACGACTTTCGGTTCCGGAGCGACACGAACGCTCCATGATTCTCGATTATCTCGACACAGGTAAGAGACAGAGGAGAACAAGTGTATGGTTTTAGAGAGCCACGAGCACCAGGAATAAGGATCTACCGTTGTCATTTCGTTCCGTCGACATTCGGTTCCGGAGCGACACGAACGGGGACTTAGAATTTTTTCGCTCGGGCTCCGGAGCGACACGAACGGGGACTTAGAATTTTTTCGCTCGGGCTCCGGAGCGACACGATCGCTCCGTTATTCTACGTTCTCTCGGTCCACGGGCATCAGAGAGCAAAACAGCCTAATAGTTTTAGAGTGCCTCAACGATCAGGAATATGGATCTAACGTTCTCGTTTCGAACCGACGACTTTCGGTTCCGGAGCGACACGAACGCTCCATGATTCTCGATTATCTCGACACAGGTAAGAGACAGAGGAGAACAAGTGTATGGTTTTAGAGAGCCACGAGCACCAGGAATAAGGATCTACCGTTGTCATTTCGTTCCGTCGACATTCGGTTCCGGAGCGACACGAACGGGGACTTAGAATTTTTTCGCTCGGGCTCCGGAGCGACACGAACGGGGACTTAGAATTTTTTCGCTCGGGCTCCGGAGCGACACGATCGCTCCGTTATTCTACGTTCTCTCGGTCCACGGGCATCAGAGAGCAAAACAGCCTAATAGTTTTAGAGTGCCTCAACGATCAGGAATATGGATCTAACGTTCTCGTTTCGAACCGACGACTTTCGGTTCCGGAGCGACACGAACGCTCCATGATTCTCGATTATCTCGACACAGGTAAGAGACAGAGGAGAACAAGTGTATGGTTTTAGAGAGCCACGAGCACCAGGAATAAGGATCTACCGTTGTCATTTCGTTCCGTCGACATTCGGTTCCGGAGCGACACGAACGGGGACTTAGAATTTTTTCGCTCGGGCTCCGGAGCGACACGAACGGGGACTTAGAATTTTTTCGCTCGGGCTCCGGAGCGACACGATCGCTCCGTTATTCTACGTTCTCTCGGTCCACGGGCATCAGAGAGCAAAACAGCCTAATAGTTTTAGAGTGCCTCAACGATCAGGAATATGGATCTAACGTTCTCGTTTCGAACCGACGACTTTCGGTTCCGGAGCGACACGAACGCTCCATGATTCTCGATTATCTCGACACAGGTAAGAGACAGAGGAGAACAAGTGTATGGTTTTAGAGAGCCACGAGCACCAGGAATAAGGATCTACCGTTGTCATTTCGTTCCGTCGACATTCGGTTCCGGAGCGACACGAACGGGGACTTAGAATATTTTCAATATTGCTATATCTGTATGTATATAGTCTTAAAATATGTGGTTGAAACATGTTGAAAGTTTGTGATTATAGCAGTATAATGTCCGCAGTTTAGTATTAAGTTACTTTTATACGACCTCGTACGTGTACGTGTTCATCTGCCGAGTCTAAGTGGCAGCGTACCGGCCGGGAGTGCTGCACG
>NW_027480821.1:77500-80000 GCF_051401765.1 Calliopsis andreniformis
AGACCCCTGTGTCGTCACTTTCGTTCGTTCGGACGAAGTGTCGCGACGCCCGAACCTCCATCGACCGTGTGCTAGTTGGAGGCGCGGGTCTCGGATTCTTCCGAACCCGAGAACTATATACGAGTATGATATATATATATACATGAACACAGAATATTAAAATACAACCCTGAACGGTGGATCACTTGGCTCGTGGGTCGATGAAGAACGCAGCTAATTGCGCGTCAACGTGTGAACTGCAGGACACATGAACATCGACATTTCGAACGCACATTGCGGTCCACGGATACAATTCCTGGACCACGCCTGGCTGAGGGTCGTTCACGTAACCTTAAGACTGCTTACGTTGGCATCTCGGTGTCACGTACGAGCGATTGTTGGACCGTTCGTCGGCGTTTGCCGCGGTCGCACGAAAACAAGCGAGAATACGCTCTAGACGTCATGGAGGGAAGAAGGTTGTGTGTACGCGGCAGATGACTGGAGACATCGTCGTCATCGTCGTTGCTTTGTCGTTCCGGACTTGCGTGAGTGCTAATTTTCACACGGCGTCGTGAGTCGCTTAATTTGTCGACCGCCCGTGTGTGTATGTGCACCGCTCCGGACGCAAGCGCGCGGACGTACGATCATCGACCAGCCTCCGTGTCTCGCCAAATACCCTCGTGATTGTTAACAGACAGCGTTCGCTTTTCGTGCGAGTTTTCATCCGCGCTCCCGACGTAGTCTGAAATGATGCGTGTAAGAAAGAGGCGTGCGTAACCCGCAACGACACACAAGAGAGTTTGTCGTGAGACTACAGAGAAGGACAATGAAAGGGTGTGCGAGTGAGCATGAACACGAGATCGCGTATACCCCACCCGTGTAGTGTGGTGAAGAAATGTATGACGAGAAACAGAGCCCCAGGGATTCTAGAGGGATCGTCTTGTTGCAGGAACAACGCGAAAAGGAGGCACTCATTCGTCGAAACGATGAAGTTCCGGGATGCATCTTCCCCGGCCACGTTTCGGTCGAGTCGTTTGTGGCTCCGTGAATGTGTTGTGTTGTACTACAACTTGTTTCTGTATCCTGAATCCTCTTTGGCGAGGCTTACACAGCCGCCATATATATGACTCATCACATAGGGATGACTTCTCTCCTAGAAGGAGGAGGTGGAAAGGTAGCAGCGTCCGGTCGCCCCATGTCTTCGCGTTAGTCGATCGCCGAGAGAGACCGCGCGTCAAGTCCGGTCGTCCAGTCCACGAAAGCTATACAAAAAGCAAGCGGACGGGCGTTAAACCATACCGGCAGTCGCCTGGCGAGAGTCTCTCTCCTTTAGATCGAATTAAACGAGACGCGAAGATGCTTTGGTGTGGCGCATTAAGGACGATGTGACTTACTTTCCGCTGATCACTTCTGGCGAATTACGAGGAGCTTCCTTACCTTTGGAAACGCTGCTGTTGCGTTACGACAACATATTCCGAAGGCACACGGCGAAGTTGGGACGACGCATCGAACATGATCTCAAGTCTCTCTCTCATTTCCCATTTCTCGTAACATTCGTTCACACACTCTGCCTGGTCCGCTTCTCTCGGTTGTGTGCCCCCGTTGTACGAGGATTACGCCACAGCTTCTTTCGTCATTTTTACACATATATAAAATATATCACTCTACGTGTGTGATATATTTAACACGTATACGACGACCTCAGAGTAGGCGAGATTACCCGCTGAATTTAAGCATATTACTAAGCGGAGGAAAAGAAACTAACAAGGATTTCCTTAGTAGCGGCGAGCGAACAGGAAAGAGCCCAGCACTGAATCCCGCGGTACTGCCGCAGGGAAATGTAGTGTTCGGGAGGATCCGTTTATCCCGTGACGTTGCATCGCGTCCAAGTCCATCTTGAATGGGGCCATTTACCCATAGAGGGTGCCAGGCCCGTAGCGACCGGTGCGCGTCTCGGGAGGGTCTCTCCTTAGAGTCGGGTTGCTTGAGAATGCAGCCCTAAGTGGGTGGTAAACTCCATCTAAGGCTAAATACAACCACGAGACCGATAGCGAACAAGTACCGTGAGGGAAAGTTGAAAAGAACTTTGAAGAGAGAGTTCAAGAGTACGTGAAACCGTTCAGGGGTAAACCTGAGAAACCCAAAAGTTCGAAAGGGGAGATTCATCGTCGACAAATGCTGGCTCCCGTTGGTGCGCGAAACCCCGAAAGGGGTGTCCGTCGCTTTTCCGCAAGGAGGGCGCACGGATGTTACGGCCAACGGCGAACGTTCCGGCTACGTAGACGTGCACTTCTCCCCTAGTAGGACGTCGCGACCCGTTGCGTGTCGGTCTACGGCCCGGGCGGTTAGACCGTTGCGTCGCCTTGTGCGTGCGCGACGGACCCTCGGTGACCCGACCGGCTGCGCGACGGTGTTCCCCCAGATGGTATCGGGCCGCAACCAGTCTTCTCATTCGAACGGTGCGTCAGGCCCGCCGCAAGCTCGGTCAGCTTTGTTTGCCCTGTGGTACGGACGTCTTTCC
>NW_027480821.1:85000-95000 GCF_051401765.1 Calliopsis andreniformis
CGTCGACATAGAAAAAAAAAGATAGGGACAGAGGGAATCTCGTTGAAACAAATCGGACCAATATCAACGTAAACTTGACGATATTCTCTATCGAACGCGCGCGGTGCGCGTTCCCGCCGCGTTTGCGCGCATTGTTTATAAGCGCGCAAACATCCGACTAGTCGGCCACAGCGAACTACGAAACAATACGCCGCTGGCACATGTACGCAGTAGGCGAGAAAACAATACGCCGCTGGCACTTGTACGCAGTAGGCGAGAAAGCAATACGCTGCTGGCGTATAGAACGTCGACATAGAAAAAAAAAGATAGGGACAGAGGGAATCTCGTTGAAACAAATCGGACCAATACGACCGTGTACTTGACCATATTCTCTATCGAACGCACCCGTTAAATACTCCCGCCATTCATGCGCAGATTATTTATACGTAGGTAAATATTCCACTAGTCGTACACCACGAACGACGAAACGATACCCCGCCGGCAATACTGCGCAACGGCCGAAGAAACACTACGCCGCTGGCACTTGCACACAATTCGACTCAGCAATCCGGAGCGACACGAACGGGGACTTGGAATTTTTTCGCTCGGGCTCCGGAGCGACACGAACGGGGACTTAGAATTTTTTCGCTCGGGCTCCGGAGCGACACGAACGGGGACTTAGAATTTTTTCGCTCGGGCTCCGGAGCGACACGATCGCTCCGTTATTCTACGTTCTCTCGGTCCACGGGCATCAGAGAGCAAAACAGCCTAATAGTTTTAGAGTGCCTCAACGATCAGGAATATGGATCTAACGTTCTCGTTTCGAACCGACGACTTTCGGTTCCGGAGCGACACGAACGCTCCATGATTCTCGATTATCTCGACACAGGTAAGAGACAGAGGAGAACAAGTGTATGGTTTTAGAGAGCCACGAGCACCAGGAATAAGGATCTACCGTTGTCATTTCGTTCCGTCGACATTCGGTTCCGGAGCGACACGAACGGGGACTTAGAATTTTTTCGCTCGGGCTCCGGAGCGACACGAACGGGGACTTAGAATTTTTTCGCTCGGGCTCCGGAGCGACACGATCGCTCCGTTATTCTACGTTCTCTCGGTCCACGGGCATCAGAGAGCAAAACAGCCTAATAGTTTTAGAGTGCCTCAACGATCAGGAATATGGATCTAACGTTCTCGTTTCGAACCGACGACTTTCGGTTCCGGAGCGACACGAACGCTCCATGATTCTCGATTATCTCGACACAGGTAAGAGACAGAGGAGAACAAGTGTATGGTTTTAGAGAGCCACGAGCACCAGGAATAAGGATCTACCGTTGTCATTTCGTTCCGTCGACATTCGGTTCCGGAGCGACACGAACGGGGACTTAGAATTTTTTCGCTCGGGCTCCGGAGCGACACGAACGGGGACTTAGAATTTTTTCGCTCGGGCTCCGGAGCGACACGATCGCTCCGTTATTCTACGTTCTCTCGGTCCACGGGCATCAGAGAGCAAAACAGCCTAATAGTTTTAGAGTGCCTCAACGATCAGGAATATGGATCTAACGTTCTCGTTTCGAACCGACGACTTTCGGTTCCGGAGCGACACGAACGCTCCATGATTCTCGATTATCTCGACACAGGTAAGAGACAGAGGAGAACAAGTGTATGGTTTTAGAGAGCCACGAGCACCAGGAATAAGGATCTACCGTTGTCATTTCGTTCCGTCGACATTCGGTTCCGGAGCGACACGAACGGGGACTTAGAATTTTTTCGCTCGGGCTCCGGAGCGACACGAACGGGGACTTAGAATTTTTTCGCTCGGGCTCCGGAGCGACACGATCGCTCCGTTATTCTACGTTCTCTCGGTCCACGGGCATCAGAGAGCAAAACAGCCTAATAGTTTTAGAGTGCCTCAACGATCAGGAATATGGATCTAACGTTCTCGTTTCGAACCGACGACTTTCGGTTCCGGAGCGACACGAACGCTCCATGATTCTCGATTATCTCGACACAGGTAAGAGACAGAGGAGAACAAGTGTATGGTTTTAGAGAGCCACGAGCACCAGGAATAAGGATCTACCGTTGTCATTTCGTTCCGTCGACATTCGGTTCCGGAGCGACACGAACGGGGACTTAGAATTTTTTCGCTCGGGCTCCGGAGCGACACGAACGGGGACTTAGAATTTTTTCGCTCGGGCTCCGGAGCGACACGATCGCTCCGTTATTCTACGTTCTCTCGGTCCACGGGCATCAGAGAGCAAAACAGCCTAATAGTTTTAGAGTGCCTCAACGATCAGGAATATGGATCTAACGTTCTCGTTTCGAACCGACGACTTTCGGTTCCGGAGCGACACGAACGCTCCATGATTCTCGATTATCTCGACACAGGTAAGAGACAGAGGAGAACAAGTGTATGGTTTTAGAGAGCCACGAGCACCAGGAATAAGGATCTACCGTTGTCATTTCGTTCCGTCGACATTCGGTTCCGGAGCGACACGAACGGGGACTTAGAATTTTTTCGCTCGGGCTCCGGAGCGACACGAACGGGGACTTAGAATTTTTTCGCTCGGGCTCCGGAGCGACACGATCGCTCCGTTATTCTACGTTCTCTCGGTCCACGGGCATCAGAGAGCAAAACAGCCTAATAGTTTTAGAGTGCCTCAACGATCAGGAATATGGATCTAACGTTCTCGTTTCGAACCGACGACTTTCGGTTCCGGAGCGACACGAACGCTCCATGATTCTCGATTATCTCGACACAGGTAAGAGACAGAGGAGAACAAGTGTATGGTTTTAGAGAGCCACGAGCACCAGGAATAAGGATCTACCGTTGTCATTTCGTTCCGTCGACATTCGGTTCCGGAGCGACACGAACGGGGACTTAGAATTTTTTCGCTCGGGCTCCGGAGCGACACGAACGGGGACTTAGAATTTTTTCGCTCGGGCTCCGGAGCGACACGATCGCTCCGTTATTCTACGTTCTCTCGGTCCACGGGCATCAGAGAGCAAAACAGCCTAATAGTTTTAGAGTGCCTCAACGATCAGGAATATGGATCTAACGTTCTCGTTTCGAACCGACGACTTTCGGTTCCGGAGCGACACGAACGCTCCATGATTCTCGATTATCTCGACACAGGTAAGAGACAGAGGAGAACAAGTGTATGGTTTTAGAGAGCCACGAGCACCAGGAATAAGGATCTACCGTTGTCATTTCGTTCCGTCGACATTCGGTTCCGGAGCGACACGAACGGGGACTTAGAATTTTTTCGCTCGGGCTCCGGAGCGACACGAACGGGGACTTAGAATTTTTTCGCTCGGGCTCCGGAGCGACACGATCGCTCCGTTATTCTACGTTCTCTCGGTCCACGGGCATCAGAGAGCAAAACAGCCTAATAGTTTTAGAGTGCCTCAACGATCAGGAATATGGATCTAACGTTCTCGTTTCGAACCGACGACTTTCGGTTCCGGAGCGACACGAACGCTCCATGATTCTCGATTATCTCGACACAGGTAAGAGACAGAGGAGAACAAGTGTATGGTTTTAGAGAGCCACGAGCACCAGGAATAAGGATCTACCGTTGTCATTTCGTTCCGTCGACATTCGGTTCCGGAGCGACACGAACGGGGACTTAGAATTTTTTCGCTCGGGCTCCGGAGCGACACGAACGGGGACTTAGAATTTTTTCGCTCGGGCTCCGGAGCGACACGATCGCTCCGTTATTCTACGTTCTCTCGGTCCACGGGCATCAGAGAGCAAAACAGCCTAATAGTTTTAGAGTGCCTCAACGATCAGGAATATGGATCTAACGTTCTCGTTTCGAACCGACGACTTTCGGTTCCGGAGCGACACGAACGCTCCATGATTCTCGATTATCTCGACACAGGTAAGAGACAGAGGAGAACAAGTGTATGGTTTTAGAGAGCCACGAGCACCAGGAATAAGGATCTACCGTTGTCATTTCGTTCCGTCGACATTCGGTTCCGGAGCGACACGAACGGGGACTTAGAATTTTTTCGCTCGGGCTCCGGAGCGACACGAACGGGGACTTAGAATTTTTTCGCTCGGGCTCCGGAGCGACACGATCGCTCCGTTATTCTACGTTCTCTCGGTCCACGGGCATCAGAGAGCAAAACAGCCTAATAGTTTTAGAGTGCCTCAACGATCAGGAATATGGATCTAACGTTCTCGTTTCGAACCGACGACTTTCGGTTCCGGAGCGACACGAACGCTCCATGATTCTCGATTATCTCGACACAGGTAAGAGACAGAGGAGAACAAGTGTATGGTTTTAGAGAGCCACGAGCACCAGGAATAAGGATCTACCGTTGTCATTTCGTTCCGTCGACATTCGGTTCCGGAGCGACACGAACGGGGACTTAGAATTTTTTCGCTCGGGCTCCGGAGCGACACGAACGGGGACTTAGAATTTTTTCGCTCGGGCTCCGGAGCGACACGATCGCTCCGTTATTCTACGTTCTCTCGGTCCACGGGCATCAGAGAGCAAAACAGCCTAATAGTTTTAGAGTGCCTCAACGATCAGGAATATGGATCTAACGTTCTCGTTTCGAACCGACGACTTTCGGTTCCGGAGCGACACGAACGCTCCATGATTCTCGATTATCTCGACACAGGTAAGAGACAGAGGAGAACAAGTGTATGGTTTTAGAGAGCCACGAGCACCAGGAATAAGGATCTACCGTTGTCATTTCGTTCCGTCGACATTCGGTTCCGGAGCGACACGAACGGGGACTTAGAATTTTTTCGCTCGGGCTCCGGAGCGACACGAACGGGGACTTAGAATTTTTTCGCTCGGGCTCCGGAGCGACACGATCGCTCCGTTATTCTACGTTCTCTCGGTCCACGGGCATCAGAGAGCAAAACAGCCTAATAGTTTTAGAGTGCCTCAACGATCAGGAATATGGATCTAACGTTCTCGTTTCGAACCGACGACTTTCGGTTCCGGAGCGACACGAACGCTCCATGATTCTCGATTATCTCGACACAGGTAAGAGACAGAGGAGAACAAGTGTATGGTTTTAGAGAGCCACGAGCACCAGGAATAAGGATCTACCGTTGTCATTTCGTTCCGTCGACATTCGGTTCCGGAGCGACACGAACGGGGACTTAGAATTTTTTCGCTCGGGCTCCGGAGCGACACGAACGGGGACTTAGAATTTTTTCGCTCGGGCTCCGGAGCGACACGATCGCTCCGTTATTCTACGTTCTCTCGGTCCACGGGCATCAGAGAGCAAAACAGCCTAATAGTTTTAGAGTGCCTCAACGATCAGGAATATGGATCTAACGTTCTCGTTTCGAACCGACGACTTTCGGTTCCGGAGCGACACGAACGCTCCATGATTCTCGATTATCTCGACACAGGTAAGAGACAGAGGAGAACAAGTGTATGGTTTTAGAGAGCCACGAGCACCAGGAATAAGGATCTACCGTTGTCATTTCGTTCCGTCGACATTCGGTTCCGGAGCGACACGAACGGGGACTTAGAATTTTTTCGCTCGGGCTCCGGAGCGACACGAACGGGGACTTAGAATTTTTTCGCTCGGGCTCCGGAGCGACACGATCGCTCCGTTATTCTACGTTCTCTCGGTCCACGGGCATCAGAGAGCAAAACAGCCTAATAGTTTTAGAGTGCCTCAACGATCAGGAATATGGATCTAACGTTCTCGTTTCGAACCGACGACTTTCGGTTCCGGAGCGACACGAACGCTCCATGATTCTCGATTATCTCGACACAGGTAAGAGACAGAGGAGAACAAGTGTATGGTTTTAGAGAGCCACGAGCACCAGGAATAAGGATCTACCGTTGTCATTTCGTTCCGTCGACATTCGGTTCCGGAGCGACACGAACGGGGACTTAGAATTTTTTCGCTCGGGCTCCGGAGCGACACGAACGGGGACTTAGAATTTTTTCGCTCGGGCTCCGGAGCGACACGATCGCTCCGTTATTCTACGTTCTCTCGGTCCACGGGCATCAGAGAGCAAAACAGCCTAATAGTTTTAGAGTGCCTCAACGATCAGGAATATGGATCTAACGTTCTCGTTTCGAACCGACGACTTTCGGTTCCGGAGCGACACGAACGCTCCATGATTCTCGATTATCTCGACACAGGTAAGAGACAGAGGAGAACAAGTGTATGGTTTTAGAGAGCCACGAGCACCAGGAATAAGGATCTACCGTTGTCATTTCGTTCCGTCGACATTCGGTTCCGGAGCGACACGAACGGGGACTTAGAATTTTTTCGCTCGGGCTCCGGAGCGACACGAACGGGGACTTAGAATTTTTTCGCTCGGGCTCCGGAGCGACACGATCGCTCCGTTATTCTACGTTCTCTCGGTCCACGGGCATCAGAGAGCAAAACAGCCTAATAGTTTTAGAGTGCCTCAACGATCAGGAATATGGATCTAACGTTCTCGTTTCGAACCGACGACTTTCGGTTCCGGAGCGACACGAACGCTCCATGATTCTCGATTATCTCGACACAGGTAAGAGACAGAGGAGAACAAGTGTATGGTTTTAGAGAGCCACGAGCACCAGGAATAAGGATCTACCGTTGTCATTTCGTTCCGTCGACATTCGGTTCCGGAGCGACACGAACGGGGACTTAGAATTTTTTCGCTCGGGCTCCGGAGCGACACGAACGGGGACTTAGAATTTTTTCGCTCGGGCTCCGGAGCGACACGATCGCTCCGTTATTCTACGTTCTCTCGGTCCACGGGCATCAGAGAGCAAAACAGCCTAATAGTTTTAGAGTGCCTCAACGATCAGGAATATGGATCTAACGTTCTCGTTTCGAACCGACGACTTTCGGTTCCGGAGCGACACGAACGCTCCATGATTCTCGATTATCTCGACACAGGTAAGAGACAGAGGAGAACAAGTGTATGGTTTTAGAGAGCCACGAGCACCAGGAATAAGGATCTACCGTTGTCATTTCGTTCCGTCGACATTCGGTTCCGGAGCGACACGAACGGGGACTTAGAATTTTTTCGCTCGGGCTCCGGAGCGACACGAACGGGGACTTAGAATTTTTTCGCTCGGGCTCCGGAGCGACACGATCGCTCCGTTATTCTACGTTCTCTCGGTCCACGGGCATCAGAGAGCAAAACAGCCTAATAGTTTTAGAGTGCCTCAACGATCAGGAATATGGATCTAACGTTCTCGTTTCGAACCGACGACTTTCGGTTCCGGAGCGACACGAACGCTCCATGATTCTCGATTATCTCGACACAGGTAAGAGACAGAGGAGAACAAGTGTATGGTTTTAGAGAGCCACGAGCACCAGGAATAAGGATCTACCGTTGTCATTTCGTTCCGTCGACATTCGGTTCCGGAGCGACACGAACGGGGACTTAGAATTTTTTCGCTCGGGCTCCGGAGCGACACGAACGGGGACTTAGAATTTTTTCGCTCGGGCTCCGGAGCGACACGATCGCTCCGTTATTCTACGTTCTCTCGGTCCACGGGCATCAGAGAGCAAAACAGCCTAATAGTTTTAGAGTGCCTCAACGATCAGGAATATGGATCTAACGTTCTCGTTTCGAACCGACGACTTTCGGTTCCGGAGCGACACGAACGCTCCATGATTCTCGATTATCTCGACACAGGTAAGAGACAGAGGAGAACAAGTGTATGGTTTTAGAGAGCCACGAGCACCAGGAATAAGGATCTACCGTTGTCATTTCGTTCCGTCGACATTCGGTTCCGGAGCGACACGAACGGGGACTTAGAATTTTTTCGCTCGGGCTCCGGAGCGACACGAACGGGGACTTAGAATTTTTTCGCTCGGGCTCCGGAGCGACACGATCGCTCCGTTATTCTACGTTCTCTCGGTCCACGGGCATCAGAGAGCAAAACAGCCTAATAGTTTTAGAGTGCCTCAACGATCAGGAATATGGATCTAACGTTCTCGTTTCGAACCGACGACTTTCGGTTCCGGAGCGACACGAACGCTCCATGATTCTCGATTATCTCGACACAGGTAAGAGACAGAGGAGAACAAGTGTATGGTTTTAGAGAGCCACGAGCACCAGGAATAAGGATCTACCGTTGTCATTTCGTTCCGTCGACATTCGGTTCCGGAGCGACACGAACGGGGACTTAGAATTTTTTCGCTCGGGCTCCGGAGCGACACGAACGGGGACTTAGAATTTTTTCGCTCGGGCTCCGGAGCGACACGATCGCTCCGTTATTCTACGTTCTCTCGGTCCACGGGCATCAGAGAGCAAAACAGCCTAATAGTTTTAGAGTGCCTCAACGATCAGGAATATGGATCTAACGTTCTCGTTTCGAACCGACGACTTTCGGTTCCGGAGCGACACGAACGCTCCATGATTCTCGATTATCTCGACACAGGTAAGAGACAGAGGAGAACAAGTGTATGGTTTTAGAGAGCCACGAGCACCAGGAATAAGGATCTACCGTTGTCATTTCGTTCCGTCGACATTCGGTTCCGGAGCGACACGAACGGGGACTTAGAATTTTTTCGCTCGGGCTCCGGAGCGACACGAACGGGGACTTAGAATTTTTTCGCTCGGGCTCCGGAGCGACACGATCGCTCCGTTATTCTACGTTCTCTCGGTCCACGGGCATCAGAGAGCAAAACAGCCTAATAGTTTTAGAGTGCCTCAACGATCAGGAATATGGATCTAACGTTCTCGTTTCGAACCGACGACTTTCGGTTCCGGAGCGACACGAACGCTCCATGATTCTCGATTATCTCGACACAGGTAAGAGACAGAGGAGAACAAGTGTATGGTTTTAGAGAGCCACGAGCACCAGGAATAAGGATCTACCGTTGTCATTTCGTTCCGTCGACATTCGGTTCCGGAGCGACACGAACGGGGACTTAGAATTTTTTCGCTCGGGCTCCGGAGCGACACGAACGGGGACTTAGAATTTTTTCGCTCGGGCTCCGGAGCGACACGATCGCTCCGTTATTCTACGTTCTCTCGGTCCACGGGCATCAGAGAGCAAAACAGCCTAATAGTTTTAGAGTGCCTCAACGATCAGGAATATGGATCTAACGTTCTCGTTTCGAACCGACGACTTTCGGTTCCGGAGCGACACGAACGCTCCATGATTCTCGATTATCTCGACACAGGTAAGAGACAGAGGAGAACAAGTGTATGGTTTTAGAGAGCCACGAGCACCAGGAATAAGGATCTACCGTTGTCATTTCGTTCCGTCGACATTCGGTTCCGGAGCGACACGAACGGGGACTTAGAATATTTTCAATATTGCTATATCTGTATGTATATAGTCTTAAAATATGTGGTTGAAACATGTTGAAAGTTTGTGATTATAGCAGTATAATGTCCGCAGTTTAGTATTAAGTTACTTTTATACGACCTCGTACGTGTACGTGTTCATCTGCCGAGTCTAAGTGGCAGCGTACCGGCCGGGAGTGCTGCACGCGCGGCGAGTTCCCACCGTAAGGCCGCGCGGCTACGGTCGGCCGTCGCCGGCCTCTCGGCCGGCCACTCGGTATCTATAAGAGAAGCGTCGGTCCGGGCGTGCCGGTCGAGGCATCGCTGGGCGCGTGGCTATTCTACGATCTCGGTCGAGAAGCAGTCCACCGCTCCTCGGGATCTTGTATCTCGAGTGTCTTCGAACGGTTTACGTTCCGGATCTTTCTCTACACAGCATGACCACGGGTCGGTGTCTAAGACCGAATGGCCCTTATGTGGTAATCGTCCTTTGGACGTTGGTGACTTGTATGCACTAGCGTGTATACTCGTACTTACTGAGCATCAACTCTTTGTCCGAGCGAATGAGTTTATTTAAACTGAACGAAACGTTCCGTCTTTAAGGCGGGCGCCGGGCTTACGTGAGAATGGAAAGCCTAAATATCAAGAGGTGTCAGATTTTCGATATGTGCAGCGCGCACATTCCGCGCCAGCTCGCTATGCCCAGCACGACGCTTAACGCGCTATCTCGATATGTTTCGGCATGCCACTATTACGCGCTTCTGTCGACTTTGCCCAGCGTGCTTGATACGCGCTTCG
>NW_027480821.1:100000-115000 GCF_051401765.1 Calliopsis andreniformis
ACCGCTCCGGACGCAAGCGCGCGGACGTACGATCATCGACCAGCCTCCGTGTCTCGCCAAATACCCTCGTGATTGTTAACAGACAGCGTTCGCTTTTCGTGCGAGTTTTCATCCGCGCTCCCGACGTAGTCTGAAATGATGCGTGTAAGAAAGAGGCGTGCGTAACCCGCAACGACACACAAGAGAGTTTGTCGTGAGACTACAGAGAAGGACAATGAAAGGGTGTGCGAGTGAGCATGAACACGAGATCGCGTATACCCCACCCGTGTAGTGTGGTGAAGAAATGTATGACGAGAAACAGAGCCCCAGGGATTCTAGAGGGATCGTCTTGTTGCAGGAACAACGCGAAAAGGAGGCACTCATTCGTCGAAACGATGAAGTTCCGGGATGCATCTTCCCCGGCCACGTTTCGGTCGAGTCGTTTGTGGCTCCGTGAATGTGTTGTGTTGTACTACAACTTGTTTCTGTATCCTGAATCCTCTTTGGCGAGGCTTACACAGCCGCCATATATATGACTCATCACATAGGGATGACTTCTCTCCTAGAAGGAGGAGGTGGAAAGGTAGCAGCGTCCGGTCGCCCCATGTCTTCGCGTTAGTCGATCGCCGAGAGAGACCGCGCGTCAAGTCCGGTCGTCCAGTCCACGAAAGCTATACAAAAAGCAAGCGGACGGGCGTTAAACCATACCGGCAGTCGCCTGGCGAGAGTCTCTCTCCTTTAGATCGAATTAAACGAGACGCGAAGATGCTTTGGTGTGGCGCATTAAGGACGATGTGACTTACTTTCCGCTGATCACTTCTGGCGAATTACGAGGAGCTTCCTTACCTTTGGAAACGCTGCTGTTGCGTTACGACAACATATTCCGAAGGCACACGGCGAAGTTGGGACGACGCATCGAACATGATCTCAAGTCTCTCTCTCATTTCCCATTTCTCGTAACATTCGTTCACACACTCTGCCTGGTCCGCTTCTCTCGGTTGTGTGCCCCCGTTGTACGAGGATTACGCCACAGCTTCTTTCGTCATTTTTACACATATATAAAATATATCACTCTACGTGTGTGATATATTTAACACGTATACGACGACCTCAGAGTAGGCGAGATTACCCGCTGAATTTAAGCATATTACTAAGCGGAGGAAAAGAAACTAACAAGGATTTCCTTAGTAGCGGCGAGCGAACAGGAAAGAGCCCAGCACTGAATCCCGCGGTACTGCCGCAGGGAAATGTAGTGTTCGGGAGGATCCGTTTATCCCGTGACGTTGCATCGCGTCCAAGTCCATCTTGAATGGGGCCATTTACCCATAGAGGGTGCCAGGCCCGTAGCGACCGGTGCGCGTCTCGGGAGGGTCTCTCCTTAGAGTCGGGTTGCTTGAGAATGCAGCCCTAAGTGGGTGGTAAACTCCATCTAAGGCTAAATACAACCACGAGACCGATAGCGAACAAGTACCGTGAGGGAAAGTTGAAAAGAACTTTGAAGAGAGAGTTCAAGAGTACGTGAAACCGTTCAGGGGTAAACCTGAGAAACCCAAAAGTTCGAAAGGGGAGATTCATCGTCGACAAATGCTGGCTCCCGTTGGTGCGCGAAACCCCGAAAGGGGTGTCCGTCGCTTTTCCGCAAGGAGGGCGCACGGATGTTACGGCCAACGGCGAACGTTCCGGCTACGTAGACGTGCACTTCTCCCCTAGTAGGACGTCGCGACCCGTTGCGTGTCGGTCTACGGCCCGGGCGGTTAGACCGTTGCGTCGCCTTGTGCGTGCGCGACGGACCCTCGGTGACCCGACCGGCTGCGCGACGGTGTTCCCCCAGATGGTATCGGGCCGCAACCAGTCTTCTCATTCGAACGGTGCGTCAGGCCCGCCGCAAGCTCGGTCAGCTTTGTTTGCCCTGTGGTACGGACGTCTTTCCCGTTCACGGGCCTGGCCAGCTGTTAGCCGGCGGAGCCCTCGGACTGGCCAAGCTTTGAATTACCTGTCGGCGGCGCTATTGCTTTGGGTACTCTCAGGACCCGTCTTGAAACACGGACCAAGGAGCCTAACATGTGCGCGAGTCATTGGGATGAGTAAACCTAAAGGCGAAATGAAAGTGAAGGTCGTCCTTTGCGTCGGCCGAGGGAGGATGGGCGCTGCATAGTGCTCCGCACTCCCGGGGCGTCTCGTTCTCATTGCGAGAAGAGGCGCACCTAGAGCGTACACGTTGGTACCCGAAAGATGGTGAACTATGCCTGGTCAGGACGAAGTCAGGGGAAACCCTGATGGAGGTCCGTAGCGATTCTGACGTGCAAATCGATCGCTGGAACTAGGTATAGGGGCGAAAGACTAATCGAACCATCTAGTAGCTGGTTCCCTCCGAAGTTTCCCTCAGGATAGCTGGCACTCACTCCTCCGTTCCTTCGGGGACGCGTCGAGTCTCATCTGGTAAAGCGAATGATTAGAGGCCTTGGGGCCGAAACGACCTCAACCTATTCTCAAACTTTAAATGGGTGAGATCTCTGGCTTGCTTGGTTCATTGAAGCCACGAGATTTCGGATTAGAGTGCCAAGTGGGCCAATTTTGGTAAGCAGAACTGGCGCTGTGGGATGAACCAAACGCAGAGTTAAGGCGCCTAAGTCGACGTTTATGGGATACCATGAAAGGCGTTGGTTGCTTAAGACAGCAGGACGGTGGCCATGGAAGTCGGAATCCGCTAAGGAGTGTGTAACAACTCACCTGCCGAAGCAACTAGCCCTGAAAATGGATGGCGCTGAAGCGTCGCGCCTATACTCTGCCGTCAGCGGCAAGTGGGGAGGGACGGTGCCATTACTGGTGACCGTCCTCCATGAAGCCCTGACGAGTAGGAGGGTCGCGGCGGTGTGCGCAGAAGGGTCTGGGCGTGAGCCTGCCTGGAGCCGCCGTCGGTGCAGATCTTGGTGGTAGTAGCAAATACTCTAGCGAGACCCTGGAGGACTGACGTGGAGAAGGGTTTCGTGTGAACAGCCGTTGCACACGAGTCAGTCGATCCTAAGCCCTAAGAGAAATCCTATGCAAATGTGGTGTCCTAAAATCAATGTCTGCAAACATATTATTATACAAAGAGATAAATTGAAAGATAAAAAAAAGAGACACACACACGTTGGGCGAAAGGGAATCCGGTTGCTATTCCGGAACCCGGCAGCGGAACCGTTTAACATCCGGGCCCTCATTGAGTGTTCGTCGGGGTAACCCAAAATGACCTGGAGAAGCCGTCGGGAGATCTGGGAAGAGTTTTCTTTTCTGTATAAGCGTTCGAGTTCCCTGGAAACTTCTAGCAAGGAGATAGGGTTCGGAACGCGAAGAGCACCGCAGTTGCTGCGGTGTCTGGATATTCCCCTCGGACCTTGAAAATCCAGGAGAGGGCCACGGGAGGTCTCGCGCCGGTTCGTACCCATATCCGCAGCAGGTCTCCAAGGTCAAGAGCCTCTAGTCGATAGATTAATGTAGGTAAGGGAAGTCGGCAAATTGGATCCGTAACTTCGGAATAAGGATTGGCTCTGAGGAGCGGGGCGTGTCGGGCTTGGTCGGGAAGCGGGTCTGGCTGACGTGCCGGGCCTGGGCGAGGTGAAGGGTCTTAGACTTCGGTCGACGTCCTGGGATCCGAACTCGGTCCCGTGCCTTGGCCTCCCGCGGATCTTCCTTGCTGCGAGGCTTCCGCGTCGGTTCAGCCGTCGCGTGTCGTTTCTTCGGCCGCCATTCAACGCTCGGCTCAGAACTGGCACGGACCAGGGGAATCCGACTGTCTAATTAAAACAAAGCATTGCGATGGCCCCCGCGGGTGTTGACGCAATGTGATTTCTGCCCAGTGCTCTGAATGTCAACGTGAAGAAATTCAAAAAAGCGCGGGTAAACGGCGGGAGTAACTATGACTCTCTTAAGGACGAGTGGAAATACCTCGGCGTCCCGTTTACACCAGAAGGGCGCACTATAGCCAAGCCCGAACTTCAGCTCCAGGAGACTATTGGCAAACTAACTAAGGCAGCGTTAAAACCACAGCAGAGATTATTTGCGCTAAGGGTAATGGTGCTGCCCGGCCTCTACCACCTGCTGACGTTGGGTAACACCAACCTGAGCAGACTCAAGAAGATCGATTCGATGGTACGAGGCGCAATACGGAAATGGCTAGCGCTCCCACATGATGTGGTTAACGCTTACTTTCACGCCAATTATAAGGATGGTGGTCTTTCAATTCCATCAATGAGATGGCTAATGCCACTCAGGCGCAGAGAGAGGCTGAAGCGTTTGGTGAAGGAAGGTGAGGAAACCTGTCCTTACCTCTCTCAGGAAATTGCTCGCGCTGAAAGAAGACTACTTGACGGACGTGAAATTATTGACAATAGTCATATGCTGGAGCAGAGATGGGCAAAGCTCTTACACTCGTCAAGCGACGGCAAGGCGCTCAAGGAGTCGCGCAAGGTACCACAACAGCACCAGTGGATTACTTTACCGAACCGTTTCTTATCTGGGAAAGACTTCCTCAACCTAATTAAGATGCGGATCAATGCTTTACCCACCAGGTCCAGAACAACTAGAGGTCGAACAGCAGACCGTCTTTGTAGAGCAGGCTGCAATGAAATAGAGACGCTAAACCACATCTTGCAGCGTTGCCATAGAACGCACGCTGCCAGAGTGGCACGACACAACGCCATTGCAGCATATATTAAGAGATCGCTCTCAAAGAATTATCAACGTGTTGACGAGGAGCCACATTTTATTACGGAATGTGGGCTTAGGAAACCGGACTTGGTGGCTAAAATCGATAAGAAGGCCATAATTATAGATGCGCAAGTAGTGAGCGAACAAACAGACCTCAAAGATGCTCACCAGAGGAAGATCGATTACTATAAGGAACTGGAAAGAGCCGTGAAAGAAAAATATGAGGTAGACGAAGTAAGATTCACCTCTGCAACGATGTCATGCCGAGGAATCTGGAGCACAACATCGGCAACAGACCTAATGAACATGCGGATCATTAAGAAGAAAGAACTAAAGATCCTGTCAACTAGAGCCCTAATAGGTGGTCTAAACGCGTTCTGGCTTTTCAACCGAACCACGACGACTGCTACACGAAGAACTGGAATTGGATGAAGAATACCTGTGGAGTTAGACCCGGTGCTGCCTACCATATAGGCATAACGAGAAGGTGGAGTTTTAGTGGGTATTCACTATCTAGTGCGAGTCCCACACTACCGGCTAAACAACATCCTAGCCGGTGTGCGTAAATGCATTTCTCCACCTTTGCAAAAAAAAAAAAAAAAAAAAAAAAAAAAAAAAAAAAAAAATAGCCAAATGCCTCGTCATCTAATTAGTGACGCGCATGAATGGATTAACGAGATTCCCTCTGTCCCTATCTACTAGTCTCTACCTGACCGCCGAGGCGAACGGACGTGCCGCGCACCGCTCCCTACCTGAGCATACCGACGCGCAGCCGCACAGTGACCGAGGAGTTAAAGTGCTCTATCGAAGTTCAGGAGCAGAAATCCTGTGCAAATGCAGTACTTTGTAGTTAAGTGTTTTGTGGACTTCCATGCAATATCGTGCATCTAACCGTGGCGTGCTGGAACAGTGGACTTGGACTAGAAGTTTGTGAAGACACGACGCCGAAGCTAGCATAGGCTGTGTTTCGGGGCTCGCGGCCGTAGATCACGAAACTTCGCAAAAATCCGGGGCAGTGTAGTGTGGTGCATTGTGGACACGAAACTGAACCGGTACAACGGACTTTGTAAGCCGTTAAGAATTCTAAGGGACGCGACGCGTGGGGACGCCGCCGTCCGCCATCTTGACCCGCCGCTAGTCACGAAGGTTGCGGCGAATGCGAATTCAAAATAGACGCAGCTTGGAGTATTCGCTTATCTGGATTGAGTAAACATCAGATAAAAGACGAGGTAGAGAACACACAGTCACCATTGGCCACGTCAGCGTTATCACGTATCCCAAGCTGTGTGAGAGGGAGAGAGCGCCGGGTGGGAAAAACCCAGCCATAGGCCACGTCGGCGTAGTCACGTACGCCGCGCCTGAAGACAGAGAGAGAGAGAGAGTGACCGAGTGGAAAAACCCAGCCATAGACTACGTCGGCTTGGGCACGCACGCCGCGCCTGAAGAGTGAGAGAGAGGGAGCGACCGAGTGGAAAAACCCAGCCATCGGGCACGTCGGCGTAGTCACGTACGCCGTGCTTGGAGAAAGAGAGAGAGAGCCGATTGGGGAATCCCCGCCACTGGCCGCGTCATCGCCGTCACGCAGGCCACCTTCGTGAAGGAGAGGGGAACGCGGCGTTGCTGGCGGGAGTGGGGGTATACGTCTGCTCTATAGTCGCCATTTGTAACGAGGAGCTCCTCACGTACGCCAGGCTGAGGGGAGATAACCAGCAGTAGTGGGGAGCGCCCCACCAAAGCTGCAAGTACCGAATACAGGAACAACGGAAACCCAGCCAATATGGCGCCTTTACCAGTAGTAAAGGTGCAGAAAATGAAAGCGGTGACAAAGGTAGCCCCCGCACCAAAAGTAGCAGAAACGCCAGCCAACCCAGGACCATCTACCAAAAGAAAATTGAGCACCACACCCGTCCGCAATGAGGAAGTAGGCAAGGAAGATAAGAGGCTGAAAGCGGACACCTCTGATATTGACGTAAGTCAAATACCGACAGACATCAAAGAAGCAGCGAGCGACATAGAGGACCGTATGCTTGCCTACTGTATAGATCCGAATAAAAAGGTGAACAAGGAACAAGGAGCGGCAATCATGCGCTTCTTCAAAGAAATGAGAGAACTCGTAAACGAGCTCGCACTTAGGAATAGCTACCTTGGAGGCAGACTCAAGCAGGCAACGAAACAGGCGAAGAAGTCGGAGGTAGCACTAACAGGAGCCGTCGAGAAGTCCCTCCAGGCAAGCCGATGTCTGGAGCGCGTTGCAAAGAAAGCCGAGGGACCCAAAGCCCTCACATATGCAGAAAAGTTAAAGGCTGCATCAAGGAGTGCCGGGCCAGCCGCAACGATCCAGCCAAGGAACGTGGCCGTGATTTTCCCCGATAAGGAGGCCGGAGAAATACGTACGAGCGAGGAAGCGAGGGAAGCTGTCTTCACTCTCGTAAACCCAAAAAAGCGCGGAATGCAGGTGAAGGCAGTAAGAAAGATCCACGGTAATGGAATCGCAGTGGAGACAACGACAGCGGAGGCCTTAAAACAAATAACGGAAAATCCAAAGCTGAGAGAAGCTGGGCTGAAGGTATCGGCTCAGGAATTGAGGAAGCCAAGGATGATTCTGTTCGACGTTCCGCGAGAAATGTCGGTGCAGGAAATCCAGAGCTGCATCAAAGAACAGAACGCGTCGGTTCTCGGCGAAGAGGAAGCCGAATCTATAAAATTCTGCTTTAGAACCGGACGGAAGGACCGCGAAGAGACGAACTGGGTAATGGAGGTTTCACCTGGAATCAGAAGGAGACTGCTGGAAGCCCACAAACTCTTCCTAGGATGGAACGCCTGCAAGGCACGGGATTTCCTGGCAGTCAGTAGGTGTTTCAAGTGTCAAGCCTATGGACATATTGCGAAGCATTGCAGGCAGGAAAGAGAGATATGCGGCCACTGTGCAGAGGAAGGACACGGGGCGAAGTCATGCCCTAAGGTGGAGCAACCGGCAGTGTGCGCGAACTGCAAGAGAGTAGGAAAAAAGGGGAACCATGCCGCATCCAGCGCGGCATGTCCCGGGCAGAAGGCAGCGGTCGAGCAGTCCATGAAACGAACCAACTATGGATACTAGACCATACCAGAGCGGACGTGGAATTGTAATTCTGCAACACAACATGCAGAGGTCAAGGGTTGTACCGCACGAAGTCAGGCATAAAATGGAACAGCTAAATGCGGACGTTCTGCTCATGCAGGAGCCGTATAGTTTTCGGGCGGCCATTCCAGGACTCGGGAGCGGTGTGACTGTCATCTCGCGTGGGCGTCCAGACGAGCCGCCGCTCGCTGCGGTAGCAATCAGAAACAAGAACTTCTCGGTACTTGAGATTGCGGACCTGTGTACGACGCACACTATCTGCGCCCAAATCTTCGACGGAATCACGGAACTGTACGTAGTCAGCCAGTACTTTCCCCCATCAGAAGAGATCGATATCGGTATCGCCCACCTGGATGTAGTGCTGTCTAGACTTCAAGGGAAAATGGTAATCGTAGGAGTTGATGCGAACGCGAAGTCAAGCGTATGGCACAGCAAACTCACTGATACCCGAGGAGAACTCTTCGAGCGACTAATAGCAAAACATAGTCTGATAGTACTGAACAAGGCAGGGCAGCCGGCTACGTTCGAAAACACACGCGGTTCGTCTAACATCGACGTCACCCTCGCGAGCTGGAAAGCCGTACCACTCGTACACGGCTGGAAAGTGTACGAGAGTGGTACCTCAAGCGACCATAGAATACTGGAGACAAAAATTGACACCCGAGGCGAGAGCCCGCAAGCGCAACCACCAAAGAAGTCCCGGTTTAACGTGAGGAAGGCGAACTGGGAGAAATTCCAGAGAAAACTCCTCGAAGCAAGACCATCTCTCAGGAACCTACCACTCGATTGTTGCAACGATGTCGAGAGGCTAGCGGAGGAAACGGAGCATACACTCTTGGCAGCATGCGAGGCAGCAATACCTAGGAAAGAATGGCACCAGAGATCCATTCCGTGGTGGACATCCGAACTCACAAGGATAAAGAGGGCAGTTTACAGGGCAAGAAGAGTATACCAGAGGACGGTGGACCCGTGCGCAAAGGAAGAGACAAAGCAGGAATACAGGAGGCTAAGGAGGGCCTACACCAAGAGGGTGGTCAGCGAAAAGAACAGGAGCTGGCAGAAATTCGTCACCAATGAAGGAAACAGGATGCCATGGGGCATCCCGACTAGAACAGCCCTAGGGAAACTGAGGAAGGAGGAGGCAATGTCAGCCATCCGACTACCAGACGGGCAGCTCACGGACAATTGGAAGGCCACAGCACAGGCAATGTTGGATGCGCTTGTCCCTGACGACGACGCCACAGCTGAAACGGCGGAACAAACACAGATACGCGAGTTCGCGCGCATTCAGCCGGAAACAGAAAACATACCACCATTTGAGTGGGACGAGCTTTGTGCCGCAGTGACGCGACTAAGAAGAGGCAAATGCCCCGGCCCGGATGGAATCGAGGTAGAGGTAATCCAGAGAGCCTGGGGATGCATCCATGAGGATCTTCTGAGACTCGTGAACGCATGCCTCGACTGGGGAGTGTTTCCGACAATCTGGAAAACTGGGACAATTGTAACCATCCCCAAAGGACAAGATAGGGATCGCACCAGCCCGAAGTCCTACCGCCCAATATGTCTACTGTCCATGGTAGGGAAACTGCTAGAGAGGCTAATGGCAGTGAGGCTGACACCCACTCTCCTGGACCACGGCTTCACGTCCGACCGCCAGTATGGCTTCCGCCCAGGAAGATCGACGGAGGACGCCATTATAAAACTCCGACAGCTGGCCGATGATCTAGAGAGAAACATTCAGCCCGGGAAGTACCAGAAAAGATATGTCGTCGCCATCGCTCTCGACATAGAAGGGGCGTTCGATAATGTGTGGTGGCCGAACATATTATATGAGTTGAAGAGGAGGGACTGTCCGAGAAACCTGTACAGCCTGGTGGACAGTTACTTCAGAGACAGGAAAGTACAAATTGTCGGGAAACAGGAACTAGTTAGGAAGCTGGTCACAAAGGGATGCCCGCAAGGATCCATTCTGGGACCAAGTTTCTGGAACCTGAACTTTGATGACCTGCTTGCGACACTGTCGTCCAGTGACTCGGAGTGCGAGGCAATCGCATACGCCGATGACATCATGGTGCTCATCTCGGGACACTCGAGGAAAGAACTGCGGAGGAAAGGACAGGCAGCCGTGAATGCGGTCTCAGAATGGTGCGCAAGAAAGAAACTTCGACTGTCAGCGGAGAAGACAGAGATGATCATGGTCAAGGGAACCCTGGACGCTGATAGACCCCCGACAATACTGGTGGAGGGCAAGGGCATACGTATGAGTCCAACAATTAAATACCTCGGAGTTCATTTGGACCGCGGTCTCAGAATCGACACACATGTCAAGAAGACGGCCCAAAAGTGCAGCAAACTGTTTAACAGCCTAGCAAAACTTGCAAAGACTAAGTGGGGATTAGAGCACAAAGCACTACGCGTGCTGTATAGAGGCCTATTCACGCCTATAATGACGTACGCAGCAGCAGGTTGGAGCGACCTCATGAATAAAACAACGAGAAAGATCCTGGCGCGAGCGCAGAGGACGGCGCTCTTAAGGGTTACGAAGGCGTATGGAACAACCTCTACGAACGCCATGCCAGTAATCGCAGGAGAAGCTCCGATAGACCTGCTGATAGAAGAGCGATGCAAAAAGTTCCATATCCGGAGAGGACAGGACGGTAACACAGAACAGGAAAAACAGGCGGAGGAAGAAACACTCAATGCATGGCAAGAACGCTGGCGACTATCAGTCACCGGTCGCACAACGTACTTATTTTTCAACGACGTGAGGAAAAGGAGGAAATACACCTGGGTGCGGCCAGATCACTACGTAACTCAGTTACTCAGTGGTCACGGAAACTTCCGCTGGAAACTCAAGACCTTCGCATTAACGGACAGCGACCTATGCCAATGTGGAGAACCAGAGACATCCAGACACGTCATATACGACTGTCCAAGGCACGCGACAGCACGGAGAACCTTAAGGGACCAACTAAGCCGGTACGGATACACGTGGCCGGTGCCAGAGTCCGATCTCGTCAGAAAAGACAGCTTTCACCACTTCCGCAACTTCGCGCACACAGTGCTGAAGGCAAAGGAAGCCAGAAACGCCGAAGGGCACTAAACAGACAACCAACACAAGAAAGTTAACAGACAATAACACCAGATCAAGGAAAGCAGTAAAAACAGCATCATGCAAACAAGCTCCACAAGAGCGCAGAAGATTGGAGAACAAACACACAACCAAAAACACAAACACACACGCGCAAACTCACCCGACCACAAACAAATAAAAAAAAGGACGACCCTAAAGGAATAAAAGGAGGAAAAATCACAGGCCAACGGAACATCATCAAGGAAGAAGGATGCAACAGCCTGCGGTCACTGAGGCAGGCAGAGTTCAGAAATGAACGCTGCAGTGGCGCAGGTCAGAATCGGCTGAAAAGCCATCCTGCACGGGGTCGGGCGAAAGCCGGCGGCTCTACCTCCTCGTGGTCCCCGCTGGACAGCCCTGCACGTTGCCTAGCAGCCTGCAGGGCTGACTAAACGAGCCGCTTCCCGAAAGGGTAGACCCAACTTGTCCAATGATTCTCCATAAGAGATGAGGGCAGGGTTTTTCCAAGTCTGAGTCGACACAACATCTTCGACTCACGTTGCCTTGTCAGTGGACGCTAGGAAGTTAGAATGCCGAATCCATCTGGCCGGTTTAAAGCCGCTATGATGCCTTAAGCATCGAGGCGCGGCGCTAGTCACACGCTGACCAAAATTGCCACACAGTATCTGTCCCTATCTACTGGTGGGCAGCGGTTAAGATCCCCAATGTCGCCTGAGGTGTCGGGTTGGGCTTGCCCAAACTAGTATCCTAGACTGGGGGGAGCTGCAGGGACTCGGTCCTCATAGTGGTTGTCCTGCGCAGAGACGTGGCTCCGTCTCAGAAGCGCCCCCGAATGCAAGGAGACCGCACACTAAATGCAGCCACGCAAAAAGCGAATAAGCACCATCGAGAGGTCTCGTCCAACCTCTCATCGCTGGACCCCATGGTTGGTGTGGATGGGTTCCCACTAGGCCATGGGCTTCCAAAACATCTGGAAGACGGAAATGTCCCGTTAATCGGTGCAAAGCAATACGCCGCTGGAAACCCGGCTATTGCTGTGTGCGTTGAGTGTTCAGAGGTGTATACCGAAGGCACTCAACAGGCCTCAACGGGGGCGTTATGCCCTTGTCCGCACAGGACTTGGGCGCCAGGGCAATCGGGAGTCCGATGTCTTCTTGGCGATCACGAAGCGCAATATACTATCTGAGCTGGTCTTAGCCTCTCGTGACGCAAATCGTTATGATCTCGAACCTCCACGCGGTCCCACCGGTCGGCTTACCCCTCTTCGGAGGGCGAAAGAGCCAAGCAAATCGGATCTTAGCGAGGCGGCCCAAAGGGCCTTTGGCTCAAGTGCCCAGTTCCATGCATTGTGTGGGCCCAGAAAAGGAACGGGCTACGAACAGTGGGGTGCCTGTTCGAAATCACCACCTCCTGCGTGTTTGCCGTGCGCGGCGACCCGTGTCGTCGGAAAAGGGGATCCTGGGATCTGAGGGGGCCCTCTCCTGCGGGTGAGACGTCCCCAACACGTACCTTTGGCCTCCGCTTCGACTAGACGGGCGGCTAGGCGAGAAAAGTAGCCCTTTGCCTAGTCAATCGGCTTGGGGAATGACCATACGTGCTTGCACGAGTGGGTTCTCTCTGGGCGAGGAAGCGGGCCCTGGAGTCAGGGGAGACCCTGTCGGCCTTGGCTGTGCGGACTATATCCCGGGTGATGTCCTAACCCGGTGGATGCCGGGTTCCATATTGAGGGTCCGAGGAGGCTGGGGCACACACCGGGATGAAATAATCTATATGCACTATGGATATGAAACGCCCCAACCAAAAAACAAACAAGCAGGCGCAAGTAGTGCTTCACGACGTGAAGCACGAAATGGCCAAATTGAACGCGAAAGCTGCTCCCAGCAGCCTAGCGGGACGTACAAGCGCGAGGCTTGCGGCGAAGGACGCGAAAGCGTCTACCCGTAAGGCCTCGACAGGCAAAGTAGCTCCCTCCCGAGGGAGCGAAAAGGGCCAGATGGTTGTGAATCCGGTCGCCCGGATGAGCAACCTGAGAGAGAGAGAGACTGCGCGCAGTCTCAAAAGCGTGAAACCCGCGCCCGCTGCTGATAAGGACGCCGCGCGTGGGTCAGCGCTTAAAAAGGACGGACCCCGTGGAAACACGGGCAAAACTCCACCAAAGGTGGTGGTGAAGGCGGAACCGCCAAGCCCCACCAAAGGCAAAGACCCGGTCGCTGGGGATAAGGAACCCGACCGGGTAGGGGGCCAGACCGTTTCGAACGAGTCCCCGATCGTAGCGAAGGCTAAAGCGGAGACGGAGGCAAACGCCGAGGCTAAGGCCAAGGCTGACGCCAAAGTCAAAGCCAAGGCCAACACGAAGAAAGGGGACCAGAAGGGAAGGGCACCGTACTCCACGGTGCCTGGGACCACCGTGAGGCCTCTCGATCTCATCAGAGACGAAGCCCGAGCCAAGGTGTCGGACGTAAGGTCTGTCTGTTTTCAGAAGGAGTCTAAGGTAAACAGATGGGCTGCGTCTAGTATCCTTGGACATGCCGACGCGCTCTACCAGTTGGTACAGGAGCTGCTTCTTCGGAACAGCTTCTTAGAAGGCCAGCTGGCCGCGGTGCGCAGCGACGTTAAAAAGTCGCAAGCGGCCGTAGAGAGCGCGGTCAAGAGATCGCTGAAGGCGCCCCCGCAGCCCAAAGCGATCTCCCAACCGGCGAAGCGCGTGTCGACCTACGCCGATGCGGTGAAGGTCGACGCTCCGAGAGTTTCCCCAGACGCGGTGCAGCCACCACGTAATGTGGTGCGCATCTTCCCGCCGAAGGGCAAAGTACAGGACAGCGACGCGACCAAGCGTAAAGTCCTGTCTTTGGTGAAACCGCTGAAGGCACAGATCCGCGTGAAGTCAGTTCGACGCATCCACAACGGTGGCATCGCCGTCGAGACCGATCGCAAAGAGGATCTCGCTGCTTTCACAGGGAGTAGCAAACTCAAGGAGGCAGGACTGTCGGTCTCCGTCCCGTCTAAAAGGAACCCTACACTTATTGTGTACGACGTTCCTAAGGCGGTGAAAAAGGAAGACGTCGGCTTGAGTATCTGGAAGCAGAACCTGGCTGACCTGACTCAGAAGGATGTGTCCTCTGGCCTGAAGGTGCGGTTTGCAACCACACCGAAAGGCAAGTCGGAGGCTGCCAACTGGGTCGTAGAGGTGAGCCCAATGGTTCGCAACAGACTCAAGAGCTCTGGTCGGGTGTTCATAGGTTGGATGTCCTGTCGAGTACAGGACTACATCTGTGTCACCCGTTGCTTCAAGTGTCAAGCCTTTGGCCACACAGCGAAGCATTGCCGATCGGATGAGGTCTGCGGTCACTGCTCCGAAAAGGGGCATACCTTTGCCACCTGCAAAAGCAAGGACAAACCTCCCGTTTGCTCCAATTGCAAAGCAGAGGGCAAGAAGCACAACCATAGGTCGAGAGACATAACTTGTGCGGCTTATCAAGCCGCTTCTGTGCAGGTAATCTCGCAGACCAATTATGGTTAGAAGACCAAAACACGGTTCAATCAGTAGACTTCGGGTGTTGCAGCATAATATGCGGCGCTCCCGAGTTGTTCTGGACGAAACGAACGCCGTTATGCGCGACAAAGGCATCGATGTGCTGCTCGCTCAGGAACCCTACAGTGCTCGGGGCACCGTACCCGGCCTTGGGGTTGCGACGAAAGTAGTCACAGGCGCAGTCCCGGTGATGGCGGCAATTGCCGTCAGAAACCCAGGGGTGTCTGTGGTCAAAATCTCGCACCTGTGCGACTCACACATGTCATGCGTCAACATTAGCGGTAGTTTTGGTAACTTCTACCTCATCAGCCAGTACTTTCAATGCTCGGAAGACATTGAGCCAAGTCTGGCACGATTGGAAAAGGCACTCTGTGCCCTCCACCATAAGCGGGTCGTGATTGCGGCTGACGTCAACGCGAAGTCTCCTATGTGGGGCGGAACGAAAATTGACGTTCGAGGCGAGAAGCTCGAAGAGTTTATCGCGCAGCACGACCTGGTTATTTTGAACGAGGCTGGAAGTATTCCGACGTACTCCAGCCCGACCGGCGAGTCCTGGATCGATGTCACATTGACGACAAGTGACTTCTC
>NW_027480821.1:120000-130000 GCF_051401765.1 Calliopsis andreniformis
AAACAAATCGGACCAATATGACCGTGTACTTGACCATATTCTCTATCGAACGCACCCGATAAATACTCCCGCCATTCATGCGCAGATTATTTATACGTCCGTAAATATCCTACTAGTCGGCCACAGCGAACTACGAAACTATACGACGCTGGCACATGTACGGAGTAAGCGAGAAATCAATACGCCGCTGGCACTTGTACGCAGTAGGTGAGAAAACAATACGCCGCTGGCGTATAGAACGTCGGCATAGAAAAAAAAAGATAGGGACAGAGGGAATCTCGTTGAAACAAATCGGACCAATATCAACGTAAACTTGACGATATTCTCTATCGAACGCGCGCGGTGCGCGTTCCCGCCGCGTTTGCGCGCATTGTTTATAAGCGCGCAAACATCCGACTAGTCGGCCACAGCGAACTACGAAACTATACGCCGCTGGCACATGTACGCAGTAGGCGAGAAAACAATACGCCGCTGGCACTTGTACGCAGTAGGCGAGAAAGCAATACGCCGCTGGCATATAGAACGTCGGCATAGAAAAAAAAAGATAGGGACAGAGGGAATCTCGTTGAAACAAATCGGACCAATACGACCGTGTACTTGACCATATTCTCTATCGAACGCACCCGTTAAATACTCCCGCCATTCATGCGCAGATTATTTATACGTAGGTAAATATCCCACTAGTCGTACACCACGAACGACGAAACGATACCCCGCCGGCAATACTGCGCAACGGCCGAAGAAACACTACGCCGCTGGCACTTGCACACAATTCGACTCAGCAATCCGGAGCGACACGAACGGGGACTTAGAATTTTTTCGCTCGGGCTCCGGAGCGACACGAACGGGGACTTAGAATTTTTTCGCTCGGGCTCCGGAGCGACACGATCGCTCCGTTATTCTACGTTCTCTCGGTCCACGGGCATCAGAGAGCAAAACAGCCTAATAGTTTTAGAGTGCCTCAACGATCAGGAATATGGATCTAACGTTCTCGTTTCGATCCGACGACTTTCGGTTCCGGAGCGACACGAACGCTCCATGATTCTCGATTATCTCGACACAGGTAAGAGACAGAGGAGAACAAGTGTATGGTTTTAGAGAGCCACGAGCACCAGGAATAAGGATCTACCGTTGTCATTTCGTTCCGTCGACATTCGGTTCCGGAGCGACACGAACGGGGACTTAGAATTTTTTCGCTCGGGCTCCGGAGCGACACGAACGGGGACTTAGAATTTTTTCGCTCGGGCTCCGGAGCGACACGATCGCTCCGTTATTCTACGTTCTCTCGGTCCACGGGCATCAGAGAGCAAAACAGCCTAATAGTTTTAGAGTGCCTCAACGATCAGGAATATGGATCTAACGTTCTCGTTTCGATCCGACGACTTTCGGTTCCGGAGCGACACGAACGCTCCATGATTCTCGATTATCTCGACACAGGTAAGAGACAGAGGAGAACAAGTGTATGGTTTTAGAGAGCCACGAGCACCAGGAATAAGGATCTACCGTTGTCATTTCGTTCCGTCGACATTCGGTTCCGGAGCGACACGAACGGGGACTTAGAATTTTTTCGCTCGGGCTCCGGAGCGACACGAACGGGGACTTAGAATTTTTTCGCTCGGGCTCCGGAGCGACACGATCGCTCCGTTATTCTACGTTCTCTCGGTCCACGGGCATCAGAGAGCAAAACAGCCTAATAGTTTTAGAGTGCCTCAACGATCAGGAATATGGATCTAACGTTCTCGTTTCGATCCGACGACTTTCGGTTCCGGAGCGACACGAACGCTCCATGATTCTCGATTATCTCGACACAGGTAAGAGACAGAGGAGAACAAGTGTATGGTTTTAGAGAGCCACGAGCACCAGGAATAAGGATCTACCGTTGTCATTTCGTTCCGTCGACATTCGGTTCCGGAGCGACACGAACGGGGACTTAGAATTTTTTCGCTCGGGCTCCGGAGCGACACGAACGGGGACTTAGAATTTTTTCGCTCGGGCTCCGGAGCGACACGATCGCTCCGTTATTCTACGTTCTCTCGGTCCACGGGCATCAGAGAGCAAAACAGCCTAATAGTTTTAGAGTGCCTCAACGATCAGGAATATGGATCTAACGTTCTCGTTTCGATCCGACGACTTTCGGTTCCGGAGCGACACGAACGCTCCATGATTCTCGATTATCTCGACACAGGTAAGAGACAGAGGAGAACAAGTGTATGGTTTTAGAGAGCCACGAGCACCAGGAATAAGGATCTACCGTTGTCATTTCGTTCCGTCGACATTCGGTTCCGGAGCGACACGAACGGGGACTTAGAATTTTTTCGCTCGGGCTCCGGAGCGACACGAACGGGGACTTAGAATTTTTTCGCTCGGGCTCCGGAGCGACACGATCGCTCCGTTATTCTACGTTCTCTCGGTCCACGGGCATCAGAGAGCAAAACAGCCTAATAGTTTTAGAGTGCCTCAACGATCAGGAATATGGATCTAACGTTCTCGTTTCGATCCGACGACTTTCGGTTCCGGAGCGACACGAACGCTCCATGATTCTCGATTATCTCGACACAGGTAAGAGACAGAGGAGAACAAGTGTATGGTTTTAGAGAGCCACGAGCACCAGGAATAAGGATCTACCGTTGTCATTTCGTTCCGTCGACATTCGGTTCCGGAGCGACACGAACGGGGACTTAGAATTTTTTCGCTCGGGCTCCGGAGCGACACGAACGGGGACTTAGAATTTTTTCGCTCGGGCTCCGGAGCGACACGATCGCTCCGTTATTCTACGTTCTCTCGGTCCACGGGCATCAGAGAGCAAAACAGCCTAATAGTTTTAGAGTGCCTCAACGATCAGGAATATGGATCTAACGTTCTCGTTTCGATCCGACGACTTTCGGTTCCGGAGCGACACGAACGCTCCATGATTCTCGATTATCTCGACACAGGTAAGAGACAGAGGAGAACAAGTGTATGGTTTTAGAGAGCCACGAGCACCAGGAATAAGGATCTACCGTTGTCATTTCGTTCCGTCGACATTCGGTTCCGGAGCGACACGAACGGGGACTTAGAATTTTTTCGCTCGGGCTCCGGAGCGACACGAACGGGGACTTAGAATTTTTTCGCTCGGGCTCCGGAGCGACACGATCGCTCCGTTATTCTACGTTCTCTCGGTCCACGGGCATCAGAGAGCAAAACAGCCTAATAGTTTTAGAGTGCCTCAACGATCAGGAATATGGATCTAACGTTCTCGTTTCGATCCGACGACTTTCGGTTCCGGAGCGACACGAACGCTCCATGATTCTCGATTATCTCGACACAGGTAAGAGACAGAGGAGAACAAGTGTATGGTTTTAGAGAGCCACGAGCACCAGGAATAAGGATCTACCGTTGTCATTTCGTTCCGTCGACATTCGGTTCCGGAGCGACACGAACGGGGACTTAGAATTTTTTCGCTCGGGCTCCGGAGCGACACGAACGGGGACTTAGAATTTTTTCGCTCGGGCTCCGGAGCGACACGATCGCTCCGTTATTCTACGTTCTCTCGGTCCACGGGCATCAGAGAGCAAAACAGCCTAATAGTTTTAGAGTGCCTCAACGATCAGGAATATGGATCTAACGTTCTCGTTTCGATCCGACGACTTTCGGTTCCGGAGCGACACGAACGCTCCATGATTCTCGATTATCTCGACACAGGTAAGAGACAGAGGAGAACAAGTGTATGGTTTTAGAGAGCCACGAGCACCAGGAATAAGGATCTACCGTTGTCATTTCGTTCCGTCGACATTCGGTTCCGGAGCGACACGAACGGGGACTTAGAATTTTTTCGCTCGGGCTCCGGAGCGACACGAACGGGGACTTAGAATTTTTTCGCTCGGGCTCCGGAGCGACACGATCGCTCCGTTATTCTACGTTCTCTCGGTCCACGGGCATCAGAGAGCAAAACAGCCTAATAGTTTTAGAGTGCCTCAACGATCAGGAATATGGATCTAACGTTCTCGTTTCGATCCGACGACTTTCGGTTCCGGAGCGACACGAACGCTCCATGATTCTCGATTATCTCGACACAGGTAAGAGACAGAGGAGAACAAGTGTATGGTTTTAGAGAGCCACGAGCACCAGGAATAAGGATCTACCGTTGTCATTTCGTTCCGTCGACATTCGGTTCCGGAGCGACACGAACGGGGACTTAGAATTTTTTCGCTCGGGCTCCGGAGCGACACGAACGGGGACTTAGAATTTTTTCGCTCGGGCTCCGGAGCGACACGATCGCTCCGTTATTCTACGTTCTCTCGGTCCACGGGCATCAGAGAGCAAAACAGCCTAATAGTTTTAGAGTGCCTCAACGATCAGGAATATGGATCTAACGTTCTCGTTTCGATCCGACGACTTTCGGTTCCGGAGCGACACGAACGCTCCATGATTCTCGATTATCTCGACACAGGTAAGAGACAGAGGAGAACAAGTGTATGGTTTTAGAGAGCCACGAGCACCAGGAATAAGGATCTACCGTTGTCATTTCGTTCCGTCGACATTCGGTTCCGGAGCGACACGAACGGGGACTTAGAATTTTTTCGCTCGGGCTCCGGAGCGACACGAACGGGGACTTAGAATTTTTTCGCTCGGGCTCCGGAGCGACACGATCGCTCCGTTATTCTACGTTCTCTCGGTCCACGGGCATCAGAGAGCAAAACAGCCTAATAGTTTTAGAGTGCCTCAACGATCAGGAATATGGATCTAACGTTCTCGTTTCGATCCGACGACTTTCGGTTCCGGAGCGACACGAACGCTCCATGATTCTCGATTATCTCGACACAGGTAAGAGACAGAGGAGAACAAGTGTATGGTTTTAGAGAGCCACGAGCACCAGGAATAAGGATCTACCGTTGTCATTTCGTTCCGTCGACATTCGGTTCCGGAGCGACACGAACGGGGACTTAGAATTTTTTCGCTCGGGCTCCGGAGCGACACGAACGGGGACTTAGAATTTTTTCGCTCGGGCTCCGGAGCGACACGATCGCTCCGTTATTCTACGTTCTCTCGGTCCACGGGCATCAGAGAGCAAAACAGCCTAATAGTTTTAGAGTGCCTCAACGATCAGGAATATGGATCTAACGTTCTCGTTTCGATCCGACGACTTTCGGTTCCGGAGCGACACGAACGCTCCATGATTCTCGATTATCTCGACACAGGTAAGAGACAGAGGAGAACAAGTGTATGGTTTTAGAGAGCCACGAGCACCAGGAATAAGGATCTACCGTTGTCATTTCGTTCCGTCGACATTCGGTTCCGGAGCGACACGAACGGGGACTTAGAATTTTTTCGCTCGGGCTCCGGAGCGACACGAACGGGGACTTAGAATTTTTTCGCTCGGGCTCCGGAGCGACACGATCGCTCCGTTATTCTACGTTCTCTCGGTCCACGGGCATCAGAGAGCAAAACAGCCTAATAGTTTTAGAGTGCCTCAACGATCAGGAATATGGATCTAACGTTCTCGTTTCGATCCGACGACTTTCGGTTCCGGAGCGACACGAACGCTCCATGATTCTCGATTATCTCGACACAGGTAAGAGACAGAGGAGAACAAGTGTATGGTTTTAGAGAGCCACGAGCACCAGGAATAAGGATCTACCGTTGTCATTTCGTTCCGTCGACATTCGGTTCCGGAGCGACACGAACGGGGACTTAGAATTTTTTCGCTCGGGCTCCGGAGCGACACGAACGGGGACTTAGAATTTTTTCGCTCGGGCTCCGGAGCGACACGATCGCTCCGTTATTCTACGTTCTCTCGGTCCACGGGCATCAGAGAGCAAAACAGCCTAATAGTTTTAGAGTGCCTCAACGATCAGGAATATGGATCTAACGTTCTCGTTTCGATCCGACGACTTTCGGTTCCGGAGCGACACGAACGCTCCATGATTCTCGATTATCTCGACACAGGTAAGAGACAGAGGAGAACAAGTGTATGGTTTTAGAGAGCCACGAGCACCAGGAATAAGGATCTACCGTTGTCATTTCGTTCCGTCGACATTCGGTTCCGGAGCGACACGAACGGGGACTTAGAATTTTTTCGCTCGGGCTCCGGAGCGACACGAACGGGGACTTAGAATTTTTTCGCTCGGGCTCCGGAGCGACACGATCGCTCCGTTATTCTACGTTCTCTCGGTCCACGGGCATCAGAGAGCAAAACAGCCTAATAGTTTTAGAGTGCCTCAACGATCAGGAATATGGATCTAACGTTCTCGTTTCGATCCGACGACTTTCGGTTCCGGAGCGACACGAACGCTCCATGATTCTCGATTATCTCGACACAGGTAAGAGACAGAGGAGAACAAGTGTATGGTTTTAGAGAGCCACGAGCACCAGGAATAAGGATCTACCGTTGTCATTTCGTTCCGTCGACATTCGGTTCCGGAGCGACACGAACGGGGACTTAGAATTTTTTCGCTCGGGCTCCGGAGCGACACGAACGGGGACTTAGAATTTTTTCGCTCGGGCTCCGGAGCGACACGATCGCTCCGTTATTCTACGTTCTCTCGGTCCACGGGCATCAGAGAGCAAAACAGCCTAATAGTTTTAGAGTGCCTCAACGATCAGGAATATGGATCTAACGTTCTCGTTTCGATCCGACGACTTTCGGTTCCGGAGCGACACGAACGCTCCATGATTCTCGATTATCTCGACACAGGTAAGAGACAGAGGAGAACAAGTGTATGGTTTTAGAGAGCCACGAGCACCAGGAATAAGGATCTACCGTTGTCATTTCGTTCCGTCGACATTCGGTTCCGGAGCGACACGAACGGGGACTTAGAATTTTTTCGCTCGGGCTCCGGAGCGACACGAACGGGGACTTAGAATTTTTTCGCTCGGGCTCCGGAGCGACACGATCGCTCCGTTATTCTACGTTCTCTCGGTCCACGGGCATCAGAGAGCAAAACAGCCTAATAGTTTTAGAGTGCCTCAACGATCAGGAATATGGATCTAACGTTCTCGTTTCGATCCGACGACTTTCGGTTCCGGAGCGACACGAACGCTCCATGATTCTCGATTATCTCGACACAGGTAAGAGACAGAGGAGAACAAGTGTATGGTTTTAGAGAGCCACGAGCACCAGGAATAAGGATCTACCGTTGTCATTTCGTTCCGTCGACATTCGGTTCCGGAGCGACACGAACGGGGACTTAGAATTTTTTCGCTCGGGCTCCGGAGCGACACGAACGGGGACTTAGAATTTTTTCGCTCGGGCTCCGGAGCGACACGATCGCTCCGTTATTCTACGTTCTCTCGGTCCACGGGCATCAGAGAGCAAAACAGCCTAATAGTATTAGAGTGCCTCAACGATCAGGAATATGGATCTAACGTTCTCGTTTCGATCCGACGACTTTCGGTTCCGGAGCGACACGAACGCTCCATGATTCTCGATTATCTCGACACAGGTAAGAGACAGAGGAGAACAAGTGTATGGTTTTAGAGAGCCACGAGCACCAGGAATAAGGATCTACCGTTGTCATTTCGTTCCGTCGACATTCGGTTCCGGAGCGACACGAACGGGGACTTAGAATTTTTTCGCTCGGGCTCCGGAGCGACACGAACGGGGACTTAGAATTTTTTCGCTCGGGCTCCGGAGCGACACGATCGCTCCGTTATTCTACGTTCTCTCGGTCCACGGGCATCAGAGAGCAAAACAGCCTAATAGTTTTAGAGTGCCTCAACGATCAGGAATATGGATCTAACGTTCTCGTTTCGATCCGACGACTTTCGGTTCCGGAGCGACACGAACGCTCCATGATTCTCGATTATCTCGACACAGGTAAGAGACAGAGGAGAACAAGTGTATGGTTTTAGAGAGCCACGAGCACCAGGAATAAGGATCTACCGTTGTCATTTCGTTCCGTCGACATTCGGTTCCGGAGCGACACGAACGGGGACTTAGAATTTTTTCGCTCGGGCTCCGGAGCGACACGAACGGGGACTTAGAATTTTTTCGCTCGGGCTCCGGAGCGACACGATCGCTCCGTTATTCTACGTTCTCTCGGTCCACGGGCATCAGAGAGCAAAACAGCCTAATAGTTTTAGAGTGCCTCAACGATCAGGAATATGGATCTAACGTTCTCGTTTCGATCCGACGACTTTCGGTTCCGGAGCGACACGAACGCTCCATGATTCTCGATTATCTCGACACAGGTAAGAGACAGAGGAGAACAAGTGTATGGTTTTAGAGAGCCACGAGCACCAGGAATAAGGATCTACCGTTGTCATTTCGTTCCGTCGACATTCGGTTCCGGAGCGACACGAACGGGGACTTAGAATATTTTCAATATTGCTATATTTGTATGTATATAGTCTTAAAATATGTGGTTGAAACATGTTGAAAGTTTGTGATTATAGCAGTATAATGTCCGCAGTTTAGTATTAAGTTAGTTTTAGACGACCTCGTATGTGTACGTGTTCATCTGCCGAGTCTAAGTGGCAGCGTACCGGCCGGGAGTGCTGCACGCGCGGCGAGTTCCCACCGTAAGGCCGCGCGGCTACGGTCGGCCGTCGCCGGCCTCTCGGCCGGCCACTCGGTATCTATAAGAGAAGCGTCGGTCCGGGCGTACCGTCGAGGCATCGCTGGGCGCGTGGCTATTCTACGATCTCGGTCGAGAAGCAGTCCACCGCTCCTCGGGATCTTGTATCTCGAGTGTCTTCGAACGGTTTACGTTCCGGATCTTTCTCTACACAGCATGACCACGGGTCGGTGTCTAAGACCGAATGGCCCTTATGTGGTAATCGTCCTTTGGACGTTGGTGACTTGTATGCACTAGCGTGTATACTCGTACTTACTGAGCATCAACTCTTTGTCCGAGCGAATGAGTTTATTTAAACTGAACGAAACGTTCCGTCTTTAAGGCGGGCGCCGGGCTTACGTGAGAATGGAAAGCCTAAATATCAAGAGGTGTCAGATTTTCGATATGTGCAGCGCGCACATTCCGCGCCAGCTCGCTATGCCCAGCACGACGCTTAACGCGCTATCTCGATATGTTTCGGCATGCCACTATTACGCGCTTCTGTCGACTTTGCCCAGCGTGCTTGATACGCGCTTCGTCGTCAGTGACCAGCGTGAGTGGTTTACGTGCCTGTACGATGGATGCTTAGCGCGAGCGTATACCGCTCCGTAGAGTTTTCTGCGGAGGTCCGGTGTACGTGCTTACCGATGGATGACCAACGGCGTGTGTGATTCGTGCTTGTCGAGGTCCGACACCAATGTTGGAATTGTCAAATAAATGAATGAACCGAGACTCCTGGTCGAAGTTACAATCTTTACGTGACACGCAAAAGCAAAGATTTAATACTGTGGATCACATGAGTTTGCTGTTCGTGTCACGAGTTTCTGAACATGTGTTGTGGGATATTTGTGCACACGAAAAATTGTGGATCTATCTGAATTGTGTTGAGGTGTGCAATCCCAATTGATTGAAAGTAAAAGATGAGAAAGGAGTAGTGACGTGCGAGCAAGATATCACTGTGATGCTTGGCTCTGGAAATTGTGTGAAAGGGCGGCTCGATCCGAGAGAGAGGAAGTTCACAGGAATATTTTTGTGGAAGGATATGTTCTGTGATTCTTCACTCTCATATGAAGAAGAATTGTGTGTGAAAGGCTGGTGGATCGTTGCCGAAGGAGCTCAAGTATCACGACGGAGAGAATAGTTTCGTGGAAATTTCTCTGTGTGATAATTCTTGTCTCGAAAATTAGAAACTAGAGAGAAAAGAGAGTGTCGTCGATCGGTGATCTGCAAAAGTGAAACCGACGACGATGGTGAAGTAGGAGAGGAGGAGGAGTCTTTACGAAGCTCGCTCCCTGGTTGATCCTGCCAGTAGTCATATGCTTGTCTCAAAGATTAAGCCATGCATGTCTCAGTACGTGCCGTATTAAGGTGAAACCGCGAATGGCTCATTAAATCAGTTATGGTTCCTTAGATTGTACCCACATTTACTTGGATAACTGTGGTAATTCTAGAGCTAATACATGCAA
>NW_027480821.1:132500-147500 GCF_051401765.1 Calliopsis andreniformis
TACGCGCGGCATCTTCGATGGAGCGAAACTGTTCCTTCTCGACTGCCTGCGTGAGGCTTTGTCCCAGCGTTTACAAAGAGCCCGCCAGTTTGGGATGTATCGTTCCCTCCTCGGCGCGTAAGCATTGCGTCGATATATATAGCGCTTGCGTGAGGTGCATCTCCGATAGCCCCGTCGCCACAGCATGATATCGGGGTCTTTCATATCTTATGGAAGACATGGTCCCGTCGCTGCGCGATGTTTCGGTCACACACCCGCCGCTAATATATACGGTGCATACTCGCGCGGCAGAGAGAGGAGAGAGAGCGTGCTTGCCAGCTGCTTGCGCGAGGCTGCGCCCGTTTCTCCTATTTTCGGTGGGAATATGAAAAGCGAGCGAAGAAGAGGTTAAGGAGAAAAACCGATATGAGCGCACGAGTGCGAAAGCAAACGTGTTTTCCCATTCGCATCCCGCTCCCGGTGTTTCTTCGTCTCTTTACCTCGTTGTTCTCTCCGAACCGTCCCGCGGATGTGGACCCTCTCTTGAGAAAGAGAGAGGGCCCGGGTAACCTAGGACGCGACACGTATCCCGCGTCGATGTGCGGCCGTAGGGTACGTATTCCTGCCGTGTGAACAACAACTGTGGACCGGCTGTTAACAGCTTCGACTTTCGTGAGTCTGACTCCCAAGAATAATGAATTTGTGTGTGAATTTAACGGGATGAGAAAGACCGATCGAAGCCGGCTGCGAAGTCCGTTCTCATCGGCTATCCAAATCAGGAGGGGAATACGTACGTGCAGGGCGCTGCGACAATAAAATGGGGGGTGTCGTTTCAGAGGAGAACACCGTGGATGTACGTGGTTCACTTGATCGGGGTATCCCCGTCGGCTCCAATCGTACTCTCCAGGTTGTGATCCTAGGTTTTTAAATGTACTCTACGCCTGGCCGTTACGGGAACCGTTCGCAATTGCGTGGCGGTCTCCGTGCGGAACCGCATCCCAGAGACCCCTGTGTCGTCACTTTCGTTCGTTCGTATCTTACGTTCGGACGAAGTGTCGCGACGCCCGAACCTCCATCGACCGTGTGCTAGTTGGAGGCGCGGGTCTCGGATTCTTCCGAACCCGAGAACTATATACGAGTATGATATATATATATATACATGAACACAGAATATTAAAATACAACCCTGAACGGTGGATCACTTGGCTCGTGGGTCGATGAAGAACGCAGCTAATTGCGCGTCAACGTGTGAACTGCAGGACACATGAACATCGACATTTCGAACGCACATTGCGGTCCACGGATACAATTCCTGGACCACGCCTGGCTGAGGGTCGTTCACGTAACCTTAAGACTGCTTACGTTGGCATCTCGGTGTCACGTACGAGCGATTGTTGGACCGTTCGTCGGCGTTTGCCGCGGTCGCACGAAAACAAGCGAGAATACGCTCTAGACGTCATGGAGGGAAGAAGGTTGTGTGTACACGGCAGATGACTGGAGACATCGTCGTCATCGTCGTTGCTTTGTCGTTCCGGACTTGCGTGAGTGCTACTTTTCACACGGCGTCGTGAGTCGCTTAATTTGTCGACCGCCCGTGCGTGTATGTGCACCGCTCCGGACGCAAGCGCGCGGACGTACGATCATCGACCAGCCTCCGTGTCTCGCCAGATACCCTCGTGATTGTTAACAGACAGCGTTCGCTTTTCGTGCGAGTTTTCATCCGCGCTCCCGACGTAGTCTGAAATGATGCGTGTAAGAAAGAGGCGTGCGTAACCCGCAACGACACACAAGAGAGTTTGTCGTGAGACTACAGAGAAGGACAATGAAAGGGTGTGCGAGTGAGCATGAACACGAGATCGCGTATACCCCACCCGTGTAGTGTGGTGAAGAAATGTATGACGAGAAACAGAGCCCCAGGGATTCTAGAGGGATCGTCTTGTTGCAGGAACAACGCGAAAAGGAGGCACTCATTCGTCGAAACGATGAAGTTCCGGGATGCATCTTCCCCGGCCACGTTTCGGTCGAGTCGTTTGTGGCTCCGTGAATGTGTTGTGCTGTACTACAACTTGTTTCTGTATCCTGAATCCTCTTTGGCGAGGCTTACACAGCCGCCATATATATGACTCATCACATAGGGATGACTTCTCTCCTAGAAGGAGGAGGTGGAAAGGTAGCAGCGTCCGGTCGCCCCATGTCTTCGCGTTAGTCGATCGCCGAGAGAGACCGCGCGTCAAGTCCGGTCGTCCAGTCCACGAAAGCTATACAAAAAGCAAGCGGACGGGCGTTAAACCATACCGGCAGTCGCCTGGCGAGAGTCTCTCTCCTTTAGATCGAATTAAACGAGACGCGAAGATGCTTTGGTGTGGCGCATTAAGGACGATGTGACTTACTCTCCGCTGATCACTTCTGGCGAATGACGAGGAGCTTCCTTACCTTTGGAAACGCTGCTGTTGCGTTACGACAACATATTCCGAAGGCACACGGCGAAGTTGGGACGACGCATCGAACATGATCTCAAGTCTCTCTCTCATTTCCCATTTCTCGTAACATTCGTTCACACACTCTGCCTGGTCCGCTTCTCTCGGTTGTGTGCCCCCGTTGTACGAGGATTACGCCACAGCTTCTTTCGTCATTTTTACACATATATAAAATATATCACTCTACGTGTGTGATATATATTTAACACGTATACGACGACCTCAGAGTAGGCGAGATTACCCGCTGAATTTAAGCATATTACTAAGCGGAGGAAAAGAAACTAACAAGGATTTCCTTAGTAGCGGCGAGCGAACAGGAAAGAGCCCAGCACTGAATCCCGCGGTACTGCCGCAGGGAAATGTAGTGTTCGGGAGGATCCGTTTATCCCGTGACGTTGCATCGCGTCCAAGTCCATCTTGAATGGGGCCATTTACCCATAGAGGGTGCCAGGCCCGTAGCGACCGGTGCGCGTCTCGGGAGGGTCTCTCCTTAGAGTCGGGTTGCTTGAGAATGCAGCCCTAAGTGGGTGGTAAACTCCATCTAAGGCTAAATACAACCACGAGACCGATAGCGAACAAGTACCGTGAGGGAAAGTTGAAAAGAACTTTGAAGAGAGAGTTCAAGAGTACGTGAAACCGTTCAGGGGTAAACCTGAGAAACCCAAAAGTTCGAAAGGGGAGATTCATCGTCGACAAATGCTGGCTCCCGTTGGTGCGCGAAACCCCGAAAGGGGTGTCCGACGCTTTTCCGCAAGGAGGGCGCACGGATGTTACGGCCAACGGCGAACGTTCCGGCTACGTAGACGTGCACTTCTCCCCTAGTAGGACGTCGCGACCCGTTGCGTGTCGGTCTACGGCCCGGGCGGTTAGACCGTTGCGTCGCCTTGTGCGTGCGCGACGGACCCTCGGTGACCCGACCGGCTGCGCGACGGTGTTCCCCAGATGGTATCGGGCCGCAACCAGTCTTCTCATTCGAACGGTGCGTCAGGCCCGCCGCAAGCTCGGTCAGCTTTGTTTGCCCTGTGGTACGGACGTCTTTCCCGTTCACGGGCCTGGCCAGCTGTTAGCCGGCGGAGCCCTCGGACTGGCCAAGCTTTGAATTACCTGTCGGCGGCGCTATTGCTTTGGGTACTCTCAGGACCCGTCTTGAAACACGGACCAAGGAGCCTAACATGTGCGCGAGTCATTGGGATGAGTAAACCTAAAGGCGAAATGAAAGTGAAGGTCGTCCTTTGCGTCGGCCGAGGGAGGATGGGCGCTGCATAGTGCTCCGCACTCCCGGGGCGTCTCGTTCTCATTGCGAGAAGAGGCGCACCTAGAGCGTACACGTTGGTACCCGAAAGATGGTGAACTATGCCTGGTCAGGACGAAGTCAGGGGAAACCCTGATGGAGGTCCGTAGCGATTCTGACGTGCAAATCGATCGCTGGAACTAGGTATAGGGGCGAAAGACTAATCGAACCATCTAGTAGCTGGTTCCCTCCGAAGTTTCCCTCAGGATAGCTGGCACTCACTCCTCCGTTCCTTCGGGGACGCGTGCGAGTCTCATCTGGTAAAGCGAATGATTAGAGGCCTTGGGGCCGAAACGACCTCAACCTATTCTCAAACTTTAAATGGGTGAGATCTCTGGCTTGCTTGGTTCATTGAAGCCACGAGATTTCGGATTAGAGTGCCAAGTGGGCCAATTTTGGTAAGCAGAACTGGCGCTGTGGGATGAACCAAACGCAGAGTTAAGGCGCCTAAGTCGACGTTTATGGGATACCATGAAAGGCGTTGGTTGCTTAAGACAGCAGGACGGTGGCCATGGAAGTCGGAATCCGCTAAGGAGTGTGTAACAACTCACCTGCCGAAGCAACTAGCCCTGAAAATGGATGGCGCTGAAGCGTCGCGCCTATACTCTGCCGTCAGCGGCAAGTGGGGAGGGACGGTGCCATTACTGGTGACCGTCCTCCATGAAGCCCTGACGAGTAGGAGGGTCGCGGCGGTGTGCGCAGAAGGGTCTGGGCGTGAGCCTGCCTGGAGCCGCCGTCGGTGCAGATCTTGGTGGTAGTAGCAAATACTCTAGCGAGACCCTGGAGGACTGACGTGGAGAAGGGTTTCGTGTGAACAGCCGTTGCACACGAGTCAGTCGATCCTAAGCCCTAAGAGAAATCCTATGCAAATGTGGTGTCCTAAAATCAATGTCTGCAAACATATTATTATACAAAGAGATAAATTGAAAGATAAAAAAAGAGACATACACACGTTGGGCGAAAGGGAATCCGGTTGCTATTCCGGAACCCGGCAGCGGAACCGTTTAACATCCGGGCCCTCATTGAGTGTTCGTCGGGGTAACCCAAAATGACCTGGAGAAGCCGTCGGGAGATCTGGGAAGAGTTTTCTTTTCTGTATAAGCGTTCGAGTTCCCTGGAAACTTCTAGCAAGGAGATAGGGTTCGGAACGCGAAGAGCACCGCAGTTGCTGCGGTGTCTGGATATTCCCCTCGGACCTTGAAAATCCAGGAGAGGGCCACGTGGAGGTGTCGCGCCGGTTCGTACCCATATCCGCAGCAGGTCTCCAAGGTCAAGAGCCTCTAGTCGATAGATTAATGTAGGTAAGGGAAGTCGGCAAATTGGATCCGTAACTTCGGAATAAGGATTGGCTCTGAGGAGCGGGGCGTGTCGGGCTTGGTCGGGAAGCGGGTCTGGCTGACGTGCCGGGCCTGGGCGAGGTGAAGGGTCTTAGACTTCGGTCGACGTCCTGGGATCCGAACTCGGTCCCGTGCCTTGGCCTCCCGCGGATCTTCCTTGCTGCGAGGCTTCCGCGTCGGTTCAGCCGTCGCGTGTCGTTTCTTCGGCCGCCATTCAACGCTCGGCTCAGAACTGGCACGGACCAGGGGAATCCGACTGTCTAATTAAAACAAAGCATTGCGATGGCCCCCGCGGGTGTTGACGCAATGTGATTTCTGCCCAGTGCTCTGAATGTCAACGTGAAGAAATTCAAAAAAGCGCGGGTAAACGGCGGGAGTAACTATGACTCTCTTAAGGTAGCCAAATGCCTCGTCATCTAATTAGTGACGCGCATGAATGGATTAACGAGATTCCCTCTGTCCCTATCTACTAAGGAGATGAGGGAGCTCGTAGAGGAACTCACCATAAGGAACAGTTTCCTCGAGGGAAGAATCGAGCAGGCGACCACCCACTCTAAGAAGTCCGAGGCGGCCCTAAACGGCGCGGTCCAGAAGTCGCTGTTAGCAAGCAGATGCCTGGAACGTGTCGTCAAAAAAGCCGATGTGCCGAAGCCTCTCACATACGCTGAGAGAGTGATGATGCCATCGGGAAAGGTTGCGTCAACAGCGGTGGCACCCCCAAAAAATGTAGCTGTCATATTCCCGGACAGCGAGGCAGGAGAAATTAGGACCAGTGAGGAGGCGCGACATGCCGTATTCACACTCGTCAACCCCAAGAAACGAGGCATGCAGGTCAAGGCCGTACGCAAAATTCACGGAAACGGTATCGCCGTAGAGACAACCACCGCGGAGGCCCTTAAGGAACTCACAGAGAACCCGAAGCTCAAAGCTGCGGGCCTCAAAGTCGCTGCCAGGGAAATGAGGAAACCAAGGATGATAGTCTTCGACGTCCCGCGCGAGCTGTCGGAAACGGAGATACAAAACTGCCTCAAAAAGCAAAACAGTACGGTTCTAGGCAACGAAGAAGCAGAAGCAGTGAAACTCTGCTTTAGAACTGGCAGAAAAGACGGAGACGAGACAAACTGGGTCGTCGAGGTGTCGCCAGCAATGAGACTCAGAATGCTGGAAGCACACAAGCTTTTCCTTGGCTGGAACGCCTGTAAGGTGCGGGATTTCCTGGCCGTGAGTAGATGCTTCAAGTGCCAGGCCTTCGGACACATTGCGAAGCACTGCAAACAAGGACAAGAAGTTTGTGGGCACTGTGCTGAGGAAGGGCATGGAGTAAAATCATGCCCAAAGTCAAAGAATCCTGCGGTGTGCGTAAACTGCAGACGATTCGGGAAGAAGGGAGACCACGCCGCATCCAGCGCGGCATGTCCAGTACAGAAGCAAGCCATAGAGAAGTCCGTAAAAAACACCAACTATGGATACTAAACCCAGGCACGGAAAACGACGCGGAATCACGATACTGCAGCTCAACATGCAGAGATCGAAGACAGTGCCCCATGAGGTCAGGTCGAAAATGGAACAAACTGACGCGGACATCCTCTTAATGCAGGAGCCGTATAGTTTCCAGGGAACTATTCCAGGATTCAGCAGCGGGACCATCACAGTCTCACGTGGCTGTAGAGACACACCACCGCTCGCAGCAGTGGCCATACGGAACAGGCAGCTCTCCGTTCTCGAAGTTGCAGAATTCTGCACAACAAACTGCGTATGCGTGCGAATCTCCGACGGATCCATCGAACTCTATCTCGTAAGCCAGTATTTCCCTCCATCCGAGGAAATTGAAATCGGACTCGCTCACCTTGACAGGATACTGTCAACCTTCCGCGGGAAGTCTATGATCATAGGAGCAGACGCAAACGCAAAATCACACGTCTGGAACAGCAAAAAGACTGATGAACGAGGAGAACTTTTGGAGCAGCTAATCGCACAGCATGAACTAATAGTTCTTAACAAGACTGGGTTCCCGGCCACTTTTGAGACCACCCGCGGCTCGTCAAACATTGACGTTACGCTTGCGAATTGGAAAGCCATACCACTCGTACACGGCTGGAAAGTGTGCGAGGACGGTACTTCCAGCGACCACAGAATCCTGGAAACGAGACTTGACCTCGGCGACGGGAGACGACCTCCGCCACCCTTGAAGGCGAGATACAACACAAGGAAAGCAAACTGGGACAAGTTCCAAAGGATACTCCTGGAGAGGAAACCAGCTCTCAGGGGCCTACCTTTGGACGCCAGCGAAGACGTCGAAACACTCGCCGAACATACCGAGCGAGCCATAATAGACGCGTGCGAGGCGGCTATTCCCAGAAAGCAATGGCACCAAAAGTCCGTACCGTGGTGGACAGCGGAGCTGACAAGGACGAAAAGGGCAGTGTATAAGGCAAGAAGGATATACCAGCAGACGCAAGACCTGTCTATGAGGGAAGAGCGGAAACTGGAGTACCGACGACTCAGGAGAGCGTACACGAAGAAAGTAGCAAGCGAAAAGAACAAAAGCTGGCGAAACTTCGTAACAGTGAAAGGGAATAAAGAGCCATGGGGCGTACCAACCAAAACCACGCTAGGCAAACTCAGAAAAGAGGAAGCCACGTCAACCATAAGGCTTCCGCACGGCGGATACACAACAAACTGGGAAAACACCGCCAAGGAAATGCTCCGGGTTCTCGTACCGGACGATGACCCCACCACAGATACACCGGAACAGCAACGGATCCGCGAGAATGTTCGCACCCATCCAGACACCGAGGATACTCTACCCTTCGAGTGGGACGAGTTGGCTGCGGCTGTTGGGCGCCTCAGGAGAGGCAAATGCCCTGGCGCGGACGGAATCGAGGTGGAAGCCGTGCAGAGATCGTGGGGATGCATACACGATGAGCTCCTTAGACTTGTCAATGGATGTCTCAGTTTCGGAGTATTTCCAGTCCGCTGGAAAATAGGGACCATCAGGACCATCCCCAAGGGACCGGACAAAGACCGCAGCAGTGCAAAATCCTACCGGCCAATTTGCCTACTCTCCATGCTCGGCAAACTCCTGGAGAGACTCATGGCGGTAAGGCTAGCACCGCTCCTTCTCGACCATGGAGCCACGTCTGACCGACAATACGGTTTCCGCCCTGGAAGATCCACAGAAGACGCCATCCTGAAGCTGAGACAGTTGGCAGAGGAACTTGAGCGGGATACTCAACCAGGGAAGTACGGCCAAAGATACGTTGTCGCTATTGCTCTAGACATTGCTGGGGCGTTTGACAACGTCTGGTGGCCGAACATACTCCACGAACTCAAGAAGAGAGACTGCCCGCGAAACCTCTATAGTCTAGTGGGCAGCTATTTCACAGACAGGACGGTACAGATCGTAGGGAAGCACGAGGCAGTTTGGAAACCAGTCACCAAGGGCTGCCCGCAGGGCTCGATATTAGGTCCAAGTTTTTGGAATATAAACTTCGACGACCTGCTAACACATCTGGCTTCGGAGGAATTGGAATGCGAAACCATCGCCTACGCAGACGACATCTTGGCCTTGATTGCAGGCGGCTCGAGGGAGGAATTACAGAGGAAAGGACAGGCAGTCGTGACAGCGGTCTCCAACTGGTGCGAAAGCAGAAAACTCGACCTATCTGCTAATAAGTCAGAGATGCTACTAGTTAAAGGGAACCTCGACGCAGACAGACCTCCGACAATTCAAATCCAGAACCGTGGGATAAAGATGAAGCCTACGATAAAATACCTTGGAGTCTACCTAGATCGCGGACTCCGAATCAACACTCACGTTGTCAAAACGGCAGAAAAGTGCGGTAGGCTGTTCAACTCCCTAGCAAAAGTCGCCAAGGCTAACTGGGGACTAGAGCATGGGGCCCTCCGCACGTTGTACAGGGGTCTCTTCGTACCAATAACAACGTACGCGGCTGCCGGATGGTGTGGCCTGCTAAATAAAACAACAAGGAGGATACTGGCACGATCTCAGAGGATGGCCCTCCTGAGAGTCACCAAAGCCTACAGAACAACATCAACAGAAGCACTGCCCGTGATTGCCGGAGAGATACCAATCGACCTCCTGATTGAGCAGCGTAAGGAGAAGTACCATATTCGGCGACAACCAGACAGGGATCAAAACGAGGAAAGGCAACTTGCTAAAAGGACACTGGACGTATGGCAGGAGAGATGGCAGACATCAACCTTTGGACGCACGACATGGAGCTTCTTCCCAGACGTGCGACAGAGGATGAAGAGTGCATGGATCAGGACGGACCACTACGTCACGCAGTTCATCAGCGGGCACGGTGACTTTAGGTCGAAACTAAGGACCCTATCGCTGGCAGAAACGGCAACGTGCGACTGCGGAATGGAAGAGACATCTAGGCATGTCATATACGACTGCCCGAGGCACGAAAGCGCAAGGTCAACCATGCGAAACGCACTCCACCATCTGGGCCGTCCCTGGCCGGTCACGGAGCCAGACCTCGTCAGGAAAGACGCCTTCCGCCACTTCAGGGACTTCGCGCACTCGGCACTGAGGGCAAAAGAAGAGGACATGAACACCGAACGAAGAGCAACCAGAGCAACGCCGAGGGACGACAACGGCGACGACGACGATGACGACGACAAGGACGATGACAACAACAACAACGACGACGACAACATCATCACCACCAGGAGGGAACTACGAAGCCGAAGGAACCACAGTGCGCACTCCTAGCGGCACGGAAAGCAGACACGTAGTACATACAGGACCACGGACCACGGAAGGACACGGGAAACCCAGGACCAACACTCAACGGGCATGCGGACTACACCACAGGACCAAGGGACAACACAAGCACAAGGTAACGAAACCTGTAACCACTGGCGCAGGCAGCTTTCAGGAATGAAAGCTGCAGTGGTGCAGGCAAAAATCGGCGAAAGCCATCCTGCTGGGACCGAGCGGAAGCTGGCAGCTCCGCCTCCTCGTGGCCCCCGCTGGTAACGGCGCTCCAGGCTGCTCGACAGCCTGGAGGGCCGGCCAAGTGAGCTGCTTCCCGCAAGGGTAGGTCCAACTTGTCCCATGATTCTCCTCCAGGAGATGAGGGCAGGGTTTTTCCAAGTCTGAGGCGGCATAACATCTTCGACTCACGTTGCCTTGTCAGCGGACGCTAGAAAGTCAGTTTGCCAATAACATCCGGCCGGAAAAGTCGCTATGATGTCCTAAACATCGAGGTGCGGCGCCAGTCATTAGTTGACCATAGCCAACAATATCTGTCCCTATCTACTCGCTGGACAGCTCTGCACGTTGCCCAGCAGCTTGCAGGGCTGACTAAACGAGCCGCTTCCCGAAAGGGTAGATCCAACTTGTCCGATGAATTCCACTCATGGAAGGAGGGCAGGGTTTTTCCAAGCCTAACGTGACATAACATCGACGTCGCGGGTTCCCCTGGTAGGGGTTCGCTGGAGAGTACGTCTCTGCCCATTCCATCTGGCGGGCCACAGTCGCTATGGTGGGAATCCATCGAGGTGCGACGTGTCACACGGTGACCAAATGGCCGATAACAAATGTCCCTATCTACTCCCCCCGAAGGTCGATCGCCTTGTCGTGGCGGTGGGGCACTGAGCCCAGGTGATCCCTGAGGCTGTGCTGGCGGGGACGTAGTCCCTGGCAGGTGTAACCTAGCCAGAGTGGCTCAGGGTGATGGGTCTGTCTAAGAGTCGGCCCGTCCCAAGCTAAGGTGGAAGGCATCGTGCCGAGGGCTGCATGGTCGCTGGGACGTTAAGCTGGAGCGGCCGTAAACGATCCCTCAGGGGTACCTGCCGACCCCCCTGAGTATTTAGGCTTGCCCAGGTAAGGCGGCTCTGCCTGGGTCGACATCTTTTCCGACCACACTCGTGGGACTCACATGGATTCTGAACTTAAAACTAAAACTAAAAATATAAATGCAACACAAAAAAATCAAAAAAAAGACGATGTTGAGCTGGAAGTAGAATTGATGGAGGTATGCCCTCTGAATGACGCTGCTGGTCCTTCTCAGGACGATGCAAATAAGCATAAGAGGAAAAGGAATGATAGTCCTGATCTTGTTGAGACTACGGTTCCAACAATAATGGACGATATTAAGAAGGAGAGGACTGAGTTAGAGGCTTTCCTTCTCACAGAGGGAAATAAAATGTCGAAGAGTACGATCAAGTTGATCATGGCTAAGTGGTCGTATCTAGAAGGGAAGTTATATCAAATGATGGTGGAAAATGAAAAACTACAGGTCGAGCTGGCGACCAGAAAAGAGTGTGTGCCACAAGCACAGCCACTCTCATATGCACAAGCTTTGGGCAGAGAAAGACAAACAGCGACGAGTCAAAAAGCGACAAAAAGCTCTCCAAGGAGTGAAAATACGATGAGCAGTAAAAATGTTCTCTTGGTAAAGCCCTCTAAGGAGGGTGATAAAAGATCAAATGAAGAGATCAAGAGGAGCGTATTCAAAGAGCTTGGAGATAAACGCTCCAAGCTCAGAGTTAGAAACGTAAGGCAAATGCGAAAAGGAGGACTCATTATTGAGTTGGATGGAAAAGAGGATGCTGAAATGTTGAAGCGTGCAACGCTCGACAAGATAGACCTGAAGGTGGAGGAACCAAAGAAGTTAAAGCCAACATTAATGATGTATGATGTTGACGTGGAGCTTACTCCACAAGAGTTAAAAGAAGACTTGCTGTGCAAGAACTTCAGGAACAAAACGGAGGAACAAAGTGCAATGCTTAGGGAGAATGTAGTCTTTAGACATGCATTCAAAACTAAGCAAGGGAAAGCAAATTGGATAGTGGAAGTTCCGGCAAAAGAGTATAAGGAACTTCTTGATAGAGGAAGAGTATACCTTGCATGGAGTACAAGTAGAGTAAAGGAGTACGTAGGCATTACAAGGTGCTTTAAGTGCCAAGGTTTTGGACATCTTGCAAAAGCATGTAATGCATCAAAGCAAGTGTGCGAATCATGTGGTGAAGAGGGGCACATGAAAGCTGACTGCAAGTCAAAAGAATTAAAATGTGCGAACTGTGTTCGTGCAAAAAGAGGAGCTGCAAATCACTCAGTGAGGAGTAGCAGTTGCCCAGTTTACATAAAGCAAAAGGAAATTTATAATTCCAAGGTAGACTGGACATAAAAATATGTCAAATTAATGCACAAAGATCCGCAGCAGCTGCAGCAAGCCTATTAAAGACTATTGAGCAGGGATCAATAGATATTTTATGCATACAAGAACCATACGAGTATAAAGGCAGAGTCAGAGGTTACACCTCGGGACTCACGGTTCTACAACCAAATGCAGAAATACCCTGGGTTGCTGCAGTTATTGTAAACAAGGACATAGAAGTCTTTCAAGTTAAGATTGCGGAAACTCCTCACAGTCTTGTCTTTCAGATAAGAAACAAATTCGAGGAGATTTATATAATAAACATGTATTGCCAATACTCCCTGGACTTGGAACCGTTTCTAAAAAATCTGGAAACGGTTTTAAATGTCCTAAAGGGGAAGCAAATTCTGATTGCAATAGATGCAAATGCACATTCAGAGACATGGTTCTCTAAGAAAACTGACGACAGGGGCAAAAAGCTAGAAGAATTTATATGTGCCAACGATCTGCACGTACTAAATAATGAAGGTGAACAAGCGACGTTCTTCACTAGCAGGGGACAGGAAAATATAGATGTCTCACTGGTAACATCTAACATGCTATGTAGAGATATTAAATGGTCGGTTTCAACCGAATGCAATATTAGTGACCACAGTCTGATACAAATAGAGATTAAAGGCATAAAGGATGCACACGATTACAGAAAAGTACAGGGAACTACAGGTTACAATATAAAAAGGGCCAACTGGGATAAGATGCTGGAGTTGGCCAAGGAAGAGTTGAATGATGACTTCGTGGAATCACTGAATAAAGAAAATCCAAATAAAGCAGCAAAGATATTTACTAAAAAAGTAGAAAGTCTCTGTGAAAGGTCAATGCCTAAAATTAAAAGTAGGTCAGTACGAGTACCCTGGTGGTGCAACGAACTGGCATCGCAGAGAAAAGAAATGAACACCTGCAAAAAGCAATTGTCGAGAGCAAGAAGGATGAATATCCTTGAGGAATTACCACACCTCAAAGAAAAATTTCGGGTTGAAAGAAATAAGTACATAAGAATGATAAGATGTAAGAAAAAGGAATCTTGGATGAACTTTGTCTCGACTGCTGGAAATGAAGACCCATGGGGCATAGTCTACAAAGTGCTCAGAGACAAGTTAAGAACGGACGAACCAGTGGCATCGTTGGTAAGTCCAGGAGGAGAAATTACACTTTCGTGGAGAGAGACTATGAAGGTGATATTAGATAAAGTGGTTCCACGAGGTAGTCCTGTTCATGAGGAAGATTCAGGACAAAAAAATCTAAGAAGAAGAATAACGGAATATAAAAATTGTAACCTGGAAAGCCCAATTGAATATGATGAAATAAAAAGAGCAGTCGAAAGGTGCAAGAATAGGAAAGCACCAGGAATAGATGGTATCAAGACTGAGGTCATTAAGTGGATGCAAAAGAACTGCTCCCAAGCACTGCTAGCATTATTTAATAATTGCTTAAATAAGGCTGTGTTTCCTGAAACCTGGAAAGAGGCCAAATTGAAAATATTATTAAAAAGTAAAGATAGGGACAGAGCAGATGTTGGTTCGTACAGACCAATTGCTCTACTGCCCTCAATCAGCAAAGTGTTTGAGAGAATTGTGGTGGACCGGATTGATCAACAATATGTGGAGAAAGGAATGGACCATCAAAGTCAATTTGGCTTCAAGAGGGGAGTGTCGACGGAGGATGCCCTGTTAAAACTTAAGAATGGAATACTAAATGCAACGCATAAATATGTTATGGCGATATTTGTCGATATAGAGGGTGCATTTGATAATTTATGGTGGCAGGCCATAATAGGAAGAATAATAGAAACAGAGTGTAGCAGCACACTCGTGGAACTGGCGAAGAACTACTTTAAGAAGCGTGTCATGAAGATACAAGCAAAATTTGATCAAGTATCTAGCGTTATGGAGAAGGGATGCCCTCAAGGGTCCGTTATTGGGCCGAAAGCATGGGTGTGGTGCATGGACACACTGCTGCACGAAATAACACATAAGTACAAGGAAGAAGAGGTGGAAGTGGTTGCGTATGCAGACGATCTGGCGATCGCTATAAAGGGAAGCAACAGAAAAGAAATAGAGAAGCTGGGGCAGGAAGTAATAGACATTGTGCTAAACTGGTGCTCTTTCAATAAATTGAAAGTGTCAGAAAAGAAAACGTGTGCGATGGTGGTGAAAGGCAAACTAGACAAGAAGAGACCACCAGTAGTTAAAGTAAACGGGGTTACAATAAAACATGTTGAGCATGTGAAATACCTTGGAATCCTGCTGGACAGGAGTTTTAATTTCATCGCACACGCTAAATATACAAGGGACAAGCTAGTCAGTTTTATGGCTATGCTAAGAAGAGTGGCTGGACAGGAATGGGGTCTGAAGGGGAAAACCCTTCAATCCCTATATAATGCGGTATTCATACCAATAATCAGTTACGGGGCACTGGTTTGGTTTGAAAAAGTACAAACGCCACATGTACTAAGACATGTTAGTGCAGCTCAAAGAGCAATGTTATTAACAATGACTAAAAGTTGCAGGACAACATCTACCGCAGCAATACAAGTCCTCGCTGGAACTCTACCAATTGACTTGGAAATCATAAGAAAAGGTATACTGGCAAGAATAAAAAGGAACATAAGTACCAAATGGAAGAATTACGAGTTCACGCAAAAACAGAATGTGCTGGATATAGACTTAAAAGTCGAGAAAATTAGTATCACAGCTGTCCTCGAAGAGGAATGGCAAACGCGA
>NW_027480821.1:152500-165723 GCF_051401765.1 Calliopsis andreniformis
ACTTTCGGTTCCGGAGCGACACGAACGCTCCATGATTCTCGATTATCTCGACACAGGTAAGAGACAGAGGAGAACAAGTGTATGGTTTTAGAGAGCCACGAGCACCAGGAATAAGGATCTACCGTTGTCATTTCGTTCCGTCGACATTCGGTTCCGGAGCGACACGAACGGGGACTTAGAATTTTTTCGCTCGGGCTCCGGAGCGACACGAACGGGGACTTAGAATTTTTTCGCTCGGGCTCCGGAGCGACACGATCGCTCCGTTATTCTACGTTCTCTCGGTCCACGGGCATCAGAGAGCAAAACAGCCTAATAGTTTTAGAGTGCCTCAACGATCAGGAATATGGATCTAACGTTCTCGTTTCGATCCGACGACTTTCGGTTCCGGAGCGACACGAACGCTCCATGATTCTCGATTATCTCGACACAGGTAAGAGACAGAGGAGAACAAGTGTATGGTTTTAGAGAGCCACGAGCACCAGGAATAAGGATCTACCGTTGTCATTTCGTTCCGTCGACATTCGGTTCCGGAGCGACACGAACGGGGACTTAGAATTTTTTCGCTCGGGCTCCGGAGCGACACGAACGGGGACTTAGAATTTTTTCGCTCGGGCTCCGGAGCGACACGATCGCTCCGTTATTCTACGTTCTCTCGGTCCACGGGCATCAGAGAGCAAAACAGCCTAATAGTTTTAGAGTGCCTCAACGATCAGGAATATGGATCTAACGTTCTCGTTTCGATCCGACGACTTTCGGTTCCGGAGCGACACGAACGCTCCATGATTCTCGATTATCTCGACACAGGTAAGAGACAGAGGAGAACAAGTGTATGGTTTTAGAGAGCCACGAGCACCAGGAATAAGGATCTACCGTTGTCATTTCGTTCCGTCGACATTCGGTTCCGGAGCGACACGAACGGGGACTTAGAATTTTTTCGCTCGGGCTCCGGAGCGACACGAACGGGGACTTAGAATTTTTTCGCTCGGGCTCCGGAGCGACACGATCGCTCCGTTATTCTACGTTCTCTCGGTCCACGGGCATCAGAGAGCAAAACAGCCTAATAGTTTTAGAGTGCCTCAACGATCAGGAATATGGATCTAACGTTCTCGTTTCGATCCGACGACTTTCGGTTCCGGAGCGACACGAACGCTCCATGATTCTCGATTATCTCGACACAGGTAAGAGACAGAGGAGAACAAGTGTATGGTTTTAGAGAGCCACGAGCACCAGGAATAAGGATCTACCGTTGTCATTTCGTTCCGTCGACATTCGGTTCCGGAGCGACACGAACGGGGACTTAGAATTTTTTCGCTCGGGCTCCGGAGCGACACGAACGGGGACTTAGAATTTTTTCGCTCGGGCTCCGGAGCGACACGATCGCTCCGTTATTCTACGTTCTCTCGGTCCACGGGCATCAGAGAGCAAAACAGCCTAATAGTTTTAGAGTGCCTCAACGATCAGGAATATGGATCTAACGTTCTCGTTTCGATCCGACGACTTTCGGTTCCGGAGCGACACGAACGCTCCATGATTCTCGATTATCTCGACACAGGTAAGAGACAGAGGAGAACAAGTGTATGGTTTTAGAGAGCCACGAGCACCAGGAATAAGGATCTACCGTTGTCATTTCGTTCCGTCGACATTCGGTTCCGGAGCGACACGAACGGGGACTTAGAATTTTTTCGCTCGGGCTCCGGAGCGACACGAACGGGGACTTAGAATTTTTTCGCTCGGGCTCCGGAGCGACACGATCGCTCCGTTATTCTACGTTCTCTCGGTCCACGGGCATCAGAGAGCAAAACAGCCTAATAGTTTTAGAGTGCCTCAACGATCAGGAATATGGATCTAACGTTCTCGTTTCGATCCGACGACTTTCGGTTCCGGAGCGACACGAACGCTCCATGATTCTCGATTATCTCGACACAGGTAAGAGACAGAGGAGAACAAGTGTATGGTTTTAGAGAGCCACGAGCACCAGGAATAAGGATCTACCGTTGTCATTTCGTTCCGTCGACATTCGGTTCCGGAGCGACACGAACGGGGACTTAGAATTTTTTCGCTCGGGCTCCGGAGCGACACGAACGGGGACTTAGAATTTTTTCGCTCGGGCTCCGGAGCGACACGATCGCTCCGTTATTCTACGTTCTCTCGGTCCACGGGCATCAGAGAGCAAAACAGCCTAATAGTTTTAGAGTGCCTCAACGATCAGGAATATGGATCTAACGTTCTCGTTTCGATCCGACGACTTTCGGTTCCGGAGCGACACGAACGCTCCATGATTCTCGATTATCTCGACACAGGTAAGAGACAGAGGAGAACAAGTGTATGGTTTTAGAGAGCCACGAGCACCAGGAATAAGGATCTACCGTTGTCATTTCGTTCCGTCGACATTCGGTTCCGGAGCGACACGAACGGGGACTTAGAATTTTTTCGCTCGGGCTCCGGAGCGACACGAACGGGGACTTAGAATTTTTTCGCTCGGGCTCCGGAGCGACACGATCGCTCCGTTATTCTACGTTCTCTCGGTCCACGGGCATCAGAGAGCAAAACAGCCTAATAGTTTTAGAGTGCCTCAACGATCAGGAATATGGATCTAACGTTCTCGTTTCGATCCGACGACTTTCGGTTCCGGAGCGACACGAACGCTCCATGATTCTCGATTATCTCGACACAGGTAAGAGACAGAGGAGAACAAGTGTATGGTTTTAGAGAGCCACGAGCACCAGGAATAAGGATCTACCGTTGTCATTTCGTTCCGTCGACATTCGGTTCCGGAGCGACACGAACGGGGACTTAGAATTTTTTCGCTCGGGCTCCGGAGCGACACGAACGGGGACTTAGAATTTTTTCGCTCGGGCTCCGGAGCGACACGATCGCTCCGTTATTCTACGTTCTCTCGGTCCACGGGCATCAGAGAGCAAAACAGCCTAATAGTTTTAGAGTGCCTCAACGATCAGGAATATGGATCTAACGTTCTCGTTTCGATCCGACGACTTTCGGTTCCGGAGCGACACGAACGCTCCATGATTCTCGATTATCTCGACACAGGTAAGAGACAGAGGAGAACAAGTGTATGGTTTTAGAGAGCCACGAGCACCAGGAATAAGGATCTACCGTTGTCATTTCGTTCCGTCGACATTCGGTTCCGGAGCGACACGAACGGGGACTTAGAATTTTTTCGCTCGGGCTCCGGAGCGACACGAACGGGGACTTAGAATTTTTTCGCTCGGGCTCCGGAGCGACACGATCGCTCCGTTATTCTACGTTCTCTCGGTCCACGGGCATCAGAGAGCAAAACAGCCTAATAGTTTTAGAGTGCCTCAACGATCAGGAATATGGATCTAACGTTCTCGTTTCGATCCGACGACTTTCGGTTCCGGAGCGACACGAACGCTCCATGATTCTCGATTATCTCGACACAGGTAAGAGACAGAGGAGAACAAGTGTATGGTTTTAGAGAGCCACGAGCACCAGGAATAAGGATCTACCGTTGTCATTTCGTTCCGTCGACATTCGGTTCCGGAGCGACACGAACGGGGACTTAGAATTTTTTCGCTCGGGCTCCGGAGCGACACGAACGGGGACTTAGAATTTTTTCGCTCGGGCTCCGGAGCGACACGATCGCTCCGTTATTCTACGTTCTCTCGGTCCACGGGCATCAGAGAGCAAAACAGCCTAATAGTTTTAGAGTGCCTCAACGATCAGGAATATGGATCTAACGTTCTCGTTTCGATCCGACGACTTTCGGTTCCGGAGCGACACGAACGCTCCATGATTCTCGATTATCTCGACACAGGTAAGAGACAGAGGAGAACAAGTGTATGGTTTTAGAGAGCCACGAGCACCAGGAATAAGGATCTACCGTTGTCATTTCGTTCCGTCGACATTCGGTTCCGGAGCGACACGAACGGGGACTTAGAATTTTTTCGCTCGGGCTCCGGAGCGACACGAACGGGGACTTAGAATTTTTTCGCTCGGGCTCCGGAGCGACACGATCGCTCCGTTATTCTACGTTCTCTCGGTCCACGGGCATCAGAGAGCAAAACAGCCTAATAGTTTTAGAGTGCCTCAACGATCAGGAATATGGATCTAACGTTCTCGTTTCGATCCGACGACTTTCGGTTCCGGAGCGACACGAACGCTCCATGATTCTCGATTATCTCGACACAGGTAAGAGACAGAGGAGAACAAGTGTATGGTTTTAGAGAGCCACGAGCACCAGGAATAAGGATCTACCGTTGTCATTTCGTTCCGTCGACATTCGGTTCCGGAGCGACACGAACGGGGACTTAGAATTTTTTCGCTCGGGCTCCGGAGCGACACGAACGGGGACTTAGAATTTTTTCGCTCGGGCTCCGGAGCGACACGATCGCTCCGTTATTCTACGTTCTCTCGGTCCACGGGCATCAGAGAGCAAAACAGCCTAATAGTTTTAGAGTGCCTCAACGATCAGGAATATGGATCTAACGTTCTCGTTTCGATCCGACGACTTTCGGTTCCGGAGCGACACGAACGCTCCATGATTCTCGATTATCTCGACACAGGTAAGAGACAGAGGAGAACAAGTGTATGGTTTTAGAGAGCCACGAGCACCAGGAATAAGGATCTACCGTTGTCATTTCGTTCCGTCGACATTCGGTTCCGGAGCGACACGAACGGGGACTTAGAATTTTTTCGCTCGGGCTCCGGAGCGACACGAACGGGGACTTAGAATTTTTTCGCTCGGGCTCCGGAGCGACACGATCGCTCCGTTATTCTACGTTCTCTCGGTCCACGGGCATCAGAGAGCAAAACAGCCTAATAGTTTTAGAGTGCCTCAACGATCAGGAATATGGATCTAACGTTCTCGTTTCGATCCGACGACTTTCGGTTCCGGAGCGACACGAACGCTCCATGATTCTCGATTATCTCGACACAGGTAAGAGACAGAGGAGAACAAGTGTATGGTTTTAGAGAGCCACGAGCACCAGGAATAAGGATCTACCGTTGTCATTTCGTTCCGTCGACATTCGGTTCCGGAGCGACACGAACGGGGACTTAGAATTTTTTCGCTCGGGCTCCGGAGCGACACGAACGGGGACTTAGAATTTTTTCGCTCGGGCTCCGGAGCGACACGATCGCTCCGTTATTCTACGTTCTCTCGGTCCACGGGCATCAGAGAGCAAAACAGCCTAATAGTTTTAGAGTGCCTCAACGATCAGGAATATGGATCTAACGTTCTCGTTTCGATCCGACGACTTTCGGTTCCGGAGCGACACGAACGCTCCATGATTCTCGATTATCTCGACACAGGTAAGAGACAGAGGAGAACAAGTGTATGGTTTTAGAGAGCCACGAGCACCAGGAATAAGGATCTACCGTTGTCATTTCGTTCCGTCGACATTCGGTTCCGGAGCGACACGAACGGGGACTTAGAATTTTTTCGCTCGGGCTCCGGAGCGACACGAACGGGGACTTAGAATTTTTTCGCTCGGGCTCCGGAGCGACACGATCGCTCCGTTATTCTACGTTCTCTCGGTCCACGGGCATCAGAGAGCAAAACAGCCTAATAGTTTTAGAGTGCCTCAACGATCAGGAATATGGATCTAACGTTCTCGTTTCGATCCGACGACTTTCGGTTCCGGAGCGACACGAACGCTCCATGATTCTCGATTATCTCGACACAGGTAAGAGACAGAGGAGAACAAGTGTATGGTTTTAGAGAGCCACGAGCACCAGGAATAAGGATCTACCGTTGTCATTTCGTTCCGTCGACATTCGGTTCCGGAGCGACACGAACGGGGACTTAGAATTTTTTCGCTCGGGCTCCGGAGCGACACGAACGGGGACTTAGAATTTTTTCGCTCGGGCTCCGGAGCGACACGATCGCTCCGTTATTCTACGTTCTCTCGGTCCACGGGCATCAGAGAGCAAAACAGCCTAATAGTTTTAGAGTGCCTCAACGATCAGGAATATGGATCTAACGTTCTCGTTTCGATCCGACGACTTTCGGTTCCGGAGCGACACGAACGCTCCATGATTCTCGATTATCTCGACACAGGTAAGAGACAGAGGAGAACAAGTGTATGGTTTTAGAGAGCCACGAGCACCAGGAATAAGGATCTACCGTTGTCATTTCGTTCCGTCGACATTCGGTTCCGGAGCGACACGAACGGGGACTTAGAATTTTTTCGCTCGGGCTCCGGAGCGACACGAACGGGGACTTAGAATTTTTTCGCTCGGGCTCCGGAGCGACACGATCGCTCCGTTATTCTACGTTCTCTCGGTCCACGGGCATCAGAGAGCAAAACAGCCTAATAGTTTTAGAGTGCCTCAACGATCAGGAATATGGATCTAACGTTCTCGTTTCGATCCGACGACTTTCGGTTCCGGAGCGACACGAACGCTCCATGATTCTCGATTATCTCGACACAGGTAAGAGACAGAGGAGAACAAGTGTATGGTTTTAGAGAGCCACGAGCACCAGGAATAAGGATCTACCGTTGTCATTTCGTTCCGTCGACATTCGGTTCCGGAGCGACACGAACGGGGACTTAGAATTTTTTCGCTCGGGCTCCGGAGCGACACGAACGGGGACTTAGAATTTTTTCGCTCGGGCTCCGGAGCGACACGATCGCTCCGTTATTCTACGTTCTCTCGGTCCACGGGCATCAGAGAGCAAAACAGCCTAATAGTTTTAGAGTGCCTCAACGATCAGGAATATGGATCTAACGTTCTCGTTTCGATCCGACGACTTTCGGTTCCGGAGCGACACGAACGCTCCATGATTCTCGATTATCTCGACACAGGTAAGAGACAGAGGAGAACAAGTGTATGGTTTTAGAGAGCCACGAGCACCAGGAATAAGGATCTACCGTTGTCATTTCGTTCCGTCGACATTCGGTTCCGGAGCGACACGAACGGGGACTTAGAATTTTTTCGCTCGGGCTCCGGAGCGACACGAACGGGGACTTAGAATTTTTTCGCTCGGGCTCCGGAGCGACACGATCGCTCCGTTATTCTACGTTCTCTCGGTCCACGGGCATCAGAGAGCAAAACAGCCTAATAGTTTTAGAGTGCCTCAACGATCAGGAATATGGATCTAACGTTCTCGTTTCGATCCGACGACTTTCGGTTCCGGAGCGACACGAACGCTCCATGATTCTCGATTATCTCGACACAGGTAAGAGACAGAGGAGAACAAGTGTATGGTTTTAGAGAGCCACGAGCACCAGGAATAAGGATCTACCGTTGTCATTTCGTTCCGTCGACATTCGGTTCCGGAGCGACACGAACGGGGACTTAGAATTTTTTCGCTCGGGCTCCGGAGCGACACGAACGGGGACTTAGAATTTTTTCGCTCGGGCTCCGGAGCGACACGATCGCTCCGTTATTCTACGTTCTCTCGGTCCACGGGCATCAGAGAGCAAAACAGCCTAATAGTTTTAGAGTGCCTCAACGATCAGGAATATGGATCTAACGTTCTCGTTTCGATCCGACGACTTTCGGTTCCGGAGCGACACGAACGCTCCATGATTCTCGATTATCTCGACACAGGTAAGAGACAGAGGAGAACAAGTGTATGGTTTTAGAGAGCCACGAGCACCAGGAATAAGGATCTACCGTTGTCATTTCGTTCCGTCGACATTCGGTTCCGGAGCGACACGAACGGGGACTTAGAATTTTTTCGCTCGGGCTCCGGAGCGACACGAACGGGGACTTAGAATTTTTTCGCTCGGGCTCCGGAGCGACACGATCGCTCCGTTATTCTACGTTCTCTCGGTCCACGGGCATCAGAGAGCAAAACAGCCTAATAGTTTTAGAGTGCCTCAACGATCAGGAATATGGATCTAACGTTCTCGTTTCGATCCGACGACTTTCGGTTCCGGAGCGACACGAACGCTCCATGATTCTCGATTATCTCGACACAGGTAAGAGACAGAGGAGAACAAGTGTATGGTTTTAGAGAGCCACGAGCACCAGGAATAAGGATCTACCGTTGTCATTTCGTTCCGTCGACATTCGGTTCCGGAGCGACACGAACGGGGACTTAGAATTTTTTCGCTCGGGCTCCGGAGCGACACGAACGGGGACTTAGAATTTTTTCGCTCGGGCTCCGGAGCGACACGATCGCTCCGTTATTCTACGTTCTCTCGGTCCACGGGCATCAGAGAGCAAAACAGCCTAATAGTTTTAGAGTGCCTCAACGATCAGGAATATGGATCTAACGTTCTCGTTTCGATCCGACGACTTTCGGTTCCGGAGCGACACGAACGCTCCATGATTCTCGATTATCTCGACACAGGTAAGAGACAGAGGAGAACAAGTGTATGGTTTTAGAGAGCCACGAGCACCAGGAATAAGGATCTACCGTTGTCATTTCGTTCCGTCGACATTCGGTTCCGGAGCGACACGAACGGGGACTTAGAATTTTTTCGCTCGGGCTCCGGAGCGACACGAACGGGGACTTAGAATTTTTTCGCTCGGGCTCCGGAGCGACACGATCGCTCCGTTATTCTACGTTCTCTCGGTCCACGGGCATCAGAGAGCAAAACAGCCTAATAGTTTTAGAGTGCCTCAACGATCAGGAATATGGATCTAACGTTCTCGTTTCGATCCGACGACTTTCGGTTCCGGAGCGACACGAACGCTCCATGATTCTCGATTATCTCGACACAGGTAAGAGACAGAGGAGAACAAGTGTATGGTTTTAGAGAGCCACGAGCACCAGGAATAAGGATCTACCGTTGTCATTTCGTTCCGTCGACATTCGGTTCCGGAGCGACACGAACGGGGACTTAGAATTTTTTCGCTCGGGCTCCGGAGCGACACGAACGGGGACTTAGAATTTTTTCGCTCGGGCTCCGGAGCGACACGATCGCTCCGTTATTCTACGTTCTCTCGGTCCACGGGCATCAGAGAGCAAAACAGCCTAATAGTTTTAGAGTGCCTCAACGATCAGGAATATGGATCTAACGTTCTCGTTTCGATCCGACGACTTTCGGTTCCGGAGCGACACGAACGCTCCATGATTCTCGATTATCTCGACACAGGTAAGAGACAGAGGAGAACAAGTGTATGGTTTTAGAGAGCCACGAGCACCAGGAATAAGGATCTACCGTTGTCATTTCGTTCCGTCGACATTCGGTTCCGGAGCGACACGAACGGGGACTTAGAATTTTTTCGCTCGGGCTCCGGAGCGACACGAACGGGGACTTAGAATTTTTTCGCTCGGGCTCCGGAGCGACACGATCGCTCCGTTATTCTACGTTCTCTCGGTCCACGGGCATCAGAGAGCAAAACAGCCTAATAGTTTTAGAGTGCCTCAACGATCAGGAATATGGATCTAACGTTCTCGTTTCGATCCGACGACTTTCGGTTCCGGAGCGACACGAACGCTCCATGATTCTCGATTATCTCGACACAGGTAAGAGACAGAGGAGAACAAGTGTATGGTTTTAGAGAGCCACGAGCACCAGGAATAAGGATCTACCGTTGTCATTTCGTTCCGTCGACATTCGGTTCCGGAGCGACACGAACGGGGACTTAGAATTTTTTCGCTCGGGCTCCGGAGCGACACGAACGGGGACTTAGAATTTTTTCGCTCGGGCTCCGGAGCGACACGATCGCTCCGTTATTCTACGTTCTCTCGGTCCACGGGCATCAGAGAGCAAAACAGCCTAATAGTTTTAGAGTGCCTCAACGATCAGGAATATGGATCTAACGTTCTCGTTTCGATCCGACGACTTTCGGTTCCGGAGCGACACGAACGCTCCATGATTCTCGATTATCTCGACACAGGTAAGAGACAGAGGAGAACAAGTGTATGGTTTTAGAGAGCCACGAGCACCAGGAATAAGGATCTACCGTTGTCATTTCGTTCCGTCGACATTCGGTTCCGGAGCGACACGAACGGGGACTTAGAATTTTTTCGCTCGGGCTCCGGAGCGACACGAACGGGGACTTAGAATTTTTTCGCTCGGGCTCCGGAGCGACACGATCGCTCCGTTATTCTACGTTCTCTCGGTCCACGGGCATCAGAGAGCAAAACAGCCTAATAGTTTTAGAGTGCCTCAACGATCAGGAATATGGATCTAACGTTCTCGTTTCGATCCGACGACTTTCGGTTCCGGAGCGACACGAACGCTCCATGATTCTCGATTATCTCGACACAGGTAAGAGACAGAGGAGAACAAGTGTATGGTTTTAGAGAGCCACGAGCACCAGGAATAAGGATCTACCGTTGTCATTTCGTTCCGTCGACATTCGGTTCCGGAGCGACACGAACGGGGACTTAGAATTTTTTCGCTCGGGCTCCGGAGCGACACGAACGGGGACTTAGAATTTTTTCGCTCGGGCTCCGGAGCGACACGATCGCTCCGTTATTCTACGTTCTCTCGGTCCACGGGCATCAGAGAGCAAAACAGCCTAATAGTTTTAGAGTGCCTCAACGATCAGGAATATGGATCTAACGTTCTCGTTTCGATCCGACGACTTTCGGTTCCGGAGCGACACGAACGCTCCATGATTCTCGATTATCTCGACACAGGTAAGAGACAGAGGAGAACAAGTGTATGGTTTTAGAGAGCCACGAGCACCAGGAATAAGGATCTACCGTTGTCATTTCGTTCCGTCGACATTCGGTTCCGGAGCGACACGAACGGGGACTTAGAATTTTTTCGCTCGGGCTCCGGAGCGACACGAACGGGGACTTAGAATTTTTTCGCTCGGGCTCCGGAGCGACACGATCGCTCCGTTATTCTACGTTCTCTCGGTCCACGGGCATCAGAGAGCAAAACAGCCTAATAGTTTTAGAGTGCCTCAACGATCAGGAATATGGATCTAACGTTCTCGTTTCGATCCGACGACTTTCGGTTCCGGAGCGACACGAACGCTCCATGATTCTCGATTATCTCGACACAGGTAAGAGACAGAGGAGAACAAGTGTATGGTTTTAGAGAGCCACGAGCACCAGGAATAAGGATCTACCGTTGTCATTTCGTTCCGTCGACATTCGGTTCCGGAGCGACACGAACGGGGACTTAGAATTTTTTCGCTCGGGCTCCGGAGCGACACGAACGGGGACTTAGAATTTTTTCGCTCGGGCTCCGGAGCGACACGATCGCTCCGTTATTCTACGTTCTCTCGGTCCACGGGCATCAGAGAGCAAAACAGCCTAATAGTTTTAGAGTGCCTCAACGATCAGGAATATGGATCTAACGTTCTCGTTTCGATCCGACGACTTTCGGTTCCGGAGCGACACGAACGCTCCATGATTCTCGATTATCTCGACACAGGTAAGAGACAGAGGAGAACAAGTGTATGGTTTTAGAGAGCCACGAGCACCAGGAATAAGGATCTACCGTTGTCATTTCGTTCCGTCGACATTCGGTTCCGGAGCGACACGAACGGGGACTTAGAATTTTTTCGCTCGGGCTCCGGAGCGACACGAACGGGGACTTAGAATTTTTTCGCTCGGGCTCCGGAGCGACACGATCGCTCCGTTATTCTACGTTCTCTCGGTCCACGGGCATCAGAGAGCAAAACAGCCTAATAGTTTTAGAGTGCCTCAACGATCAGGAATATGGATCTAACGTTCTCGTTTCGATCCGACGACTTTCGGTTCCGGAGCGACACGAACGCTCCATGATTCTCGATTATCTCGACACAGGTAAGAGACAGAGGAGAACAAGTGTATGGTTTTAGAGAGCCACGAGCACCAGGAATAAGGATCTACCGTTGTCATTTCGTTCCGTCGACATTCGGTTCCGGAGCGACACGAACGGGGACTTAGAATTTTTTCGCTCGGGCTCCGGAGCGACACGAACGGGGACTTAGAATTTTTTCGCTCGGGCTCCGGAGCGACACGATCGCTCCGTTATTCTACGTTCTCTCGGTCCACGGGCATCAGAGAGCAAAACAGCCTAATAGTTTTAGAGTGCCTCAACGATCAGGAATATGGATCTAACGTTCTCGTTTCGATCCGACGACTTTCGGTTCCGGAGCGACACGAACGCTCCATGATTCTCGATTATCTCGACACAGGTAAGAGACAGAGGAGAACAAGTGTATGGTTTTAGAGAGCCACGAGCACCAGGAATAAGGATCTACCGTTGTCATTTCGTTCCGTCGACATTCGGTTCCGGAGCGACACGAACGGGGACTTAGAATTTTTTCGCTCGGGCTCCGGAGCGACACGAACGGGGACTTAGAATTTTTTCGCTCGGGCTCCGGAGCGACACGATCGCTCCGTTATTCTACGTTCTCTCGGTCCACGGGCATCAGAGAGCAAAACAGCCTAATAGTTTTAGAGTGCCTCAACGATCAGGAATATGGATCTAACGTTCTCGTTTCGATCCGACGACTTTCGGTTCCGGAGCGACACGAACGCTCCATGATTCTCGATTATCTCGACACAGGTAAGAGACAGAGGAGAACAAGTGTATGGTTTTAGAGAGCCACGAGCACCAGGAATAAGGATCTACCGTTGTCATTTCGTTCCGTCGACATTCGGTTCCGGAGCGACACGAACGGGGACTTAGAATTTTTTCGCTCGGGCTCCGGAGCGACACGAACGGGGGACTTAGAATTTTTTCGCTCGGGCTCCGGAGCGACACGATCGCTCCGTTATTCTACGTTCTCTCGGTCCACGGGCATCAGAGAGCAAAACAGCCTAATAGTTTTAGAGTGCCTCAACGATCAGGAATATGGATCTAACGTTCTCGTTTCGATCCGACGACTTTCGGTTCCGGAGCGACACGAACGCTCCATGATTCTCGATTATCTCGACACAGGTAAGAGACAGAGGAGAACAAGTGTATGGTTTTAGAGAGCCACGAGCACCAGGAATAAGGATCTACCGTTGTCATTTCGTTCCGTCGACATTCGGTTCCGGAGCGACACGAACGGGGACTTAGAATTTTTTCGCTCGGGCTCCGGAGCGACACGAACGGGGACTTAGAATTTTTCGCTCGGGCTCCGGAGCGACACGATCGCTCCGTTATTCTACGTTCTCTCGGTCCACGGGCATCAGAGAGCAAAACAGCCTAATAGTTTTAGAGTGCCTCAACGATCAGGAATATGGATCTAACGTTCTCGTTTCGATCCGACGACTTTCGGTTCCGGAGCGACACGAACGCTCCATGATTCTCGATTATCTCGACACAGGTAAGAGACAGAGGAGAACAAGTGTATGGTTTTAGAGAGCCACGAGCACCAGGAATAAGGATCTACCGTTGTCATTT